>NW_022983136.1:900000-1011510 GCF_011762595.2 Tursiops truncatus
ATTTTTTACTTTGAGTCAGGTCAAATTTTTAGCCTTGATGTATTTCCCTCACTGATCTTTGAAGATAGAAGAGAAGTCCCCAGAGGCCAAGGTCGGGAGGGTGATAGGCAGACAGGATGGCGGGGAGCACCGCTTAGAGTTCTGTTAAAAAACAAAATTCACCTAGGTAAAATTGAAGATCAATTGGCTTTATTCAGCAGTTCATAAATCGGGCAGCATCCCATCTAGCAAGTAGGGAGGAGCTCCAATGAACTGTACAAAATGGAAGGTTTTGAAAGGCAGCAAAGGGGTGGGACAAAGAAGTCATAAACAAAAGCAGAGGTTATTTCAGACAAGGTCACCTTCCTTTTGGGGAAGGCAGGGGTCTATGTGGCAGACTACCTCACTAGTGCTGGCCAGGAAATTCCAGACTGACTGGTTAAAGTCACTTTCATAGGATGGGCTAAAACTGCAATTTGGTTACATATTAAGTCTTGGTTTACTGATGTGGAGCATAGCACAAGTGACTTCATTTTGGGCCTGTTGTTTCTTTGTTTAACAGTTCTATTTGAGTAGAATAGGCATGGCAAGAATAAACACAAAATGTTAACAGAGGTTTTCTCCCAGTGGAATTATGGAATTTAATTTCTTCAGATTATTGACAGCATATATTACAGTTTTGTTTTATATTGTATTTCAATAAAAACAAATCAGTATAAAGATTCCTAGATACTGTAAGAGACTCATTAAAATCATTTTATAGTATTTTTTTCTGCAAACAAGACCTTTTTTCAATTAAGAGAAAAAATCATTTAAAATTGCAAATGCTTTTCTTTTTTTAACGGAAAAACAATCAGCCATGATTTTTTTCCAGAGAATAAAAATTTCCCTAACAGGCTTGCTCTAAATGTTAAATTTAAAAAGTTTCAGTGTTGGGCTTCCCTGGTGGCGCAGTGGTTGAGAGTCCGCCTGCCAATGCAGGGGACATGGGTTCGTGCCCCGGTCCGGGAAGATCCCACGTGCCGCGGGGCAGCTGGGCCCCTGAGCCATGGCCGCTGAGCCTGCGCGTCCGGAGCCTGTGCTCCGCAACGGGAGAGGCGGCGGCGGTGAGAGGCCCGCGTACCACCAAAAAAACTAAAACAAAACAAAACAAAAAAAAAAGTTTCAGTGTTGTAGTGCTACCTCCATACACAATAGGTAGCATGATTAAAAGTTAAAATCTTTCTTGAAACACAGAAAATCATTTAATGAATAATAAAAATTAAAAATTTTTTAATTCAGTGTTTTCCTAAAAGTAGCTTCATATTTTACGTACTCATTAGAAAAATGAAGCTGCAAAGTAATTAGTAAAATGAGACCATACAAGTAAATAGGTAATTTAGAAGGAAATTAATTGTCCTTCTAAATTTTTAGTATCATATAAAAAATAAAAATGTTAAAAATAAATTTTTACAATGGGAGAAGTGTCTAAGAGAGTGGGGGGAGGCTTCTGAGGGTAATGATACTACTACTGTATTTCTTAATCTGAGCACTAGTAATAGAGGCATATTCACTTGAAAAAACTCAGGGAGTTGTACCCTTATGAAATGGACACTTTTCCGTATGTATGTTATTCTTCAGTAAATAATATTAAAAACAAAAAGAGGAAGTCAAACAGAATTGAAGGTCACAGAATTTCAGGATGAGGACTGAGACTAGATTGTTGGCTATTGTGAATAATCATAATAGCTACCATGTACATGGCTGATAATTATTATATTGAACACTTACCATGTGCCAGGATTTACTCAAAGCACTTTGCATATATTCATAAATTTAATCCTTCCCTATCCTATGAGGTATGTACTATCATAATCCTCATTTTACAGATGAGAAAACTAATGTAAAGAGTGGTTAAGTAACTTGTCCAAGGAGGTTATAAAGTACTCTTTCTAGAAGTGTATAGTTAATGAGAAGAGAGAATAGTAATTCATGTAGAAAGCAGAAAGGTTTGGTTTTTTTGTTTTTCTGTTGTTCTAGGCAGGGTTGAGTGCATTTATGGTTCAAGGAGAGAAGCCAGAGAGAGTAGGGGAAAGAGAGCAAAAGTGCTTGACTTCCCCAGGAGGCCAGAATGGGATGGATCAAGAACCCATATTTGTACAGTTTTGCCCTGTACAAAGGGAAAGACACCTTCTAAAATCTGAAGAAAGGAGAGGTATGTGCAGTGGAGAGCCGAGAGAGCCTCACATCAGGAGATGGTGAGAGCCTTTGCTGAGCCAGAAGGAGGCCCAGAGTGGGTAAAGAAAGCTGGAGAAAACCTACAGTGAGGATTACTCAGTGTTTATTACAGTTAAAATGATGGCAATTGCTCATTTCTGGATCCTACCTCAGGCCTGCTAAATCAGACTCTCAGGAGGTGGAGCCCCAGTGCCTGTGTTTTTAACAAGCTCTGAAGGGGGTTCTGATAACCCCTGAGTTTGAGAGACATACTGGCTTATGAGATCCACAGGCCTCAGAAGTTGAAGGAAAGATGGTCCATCCACCCTGTGAGACAGCATGAAGGCAAAGTTTTTCCTGGGATTGGAACTTTTTAATAGGCTCTCCAAGTGATTCTGATGTAGGTGGTCTGTGGATACACTGGATAAATTTTGCCTCTATAGTGAGAGTACTAAGCATGTGGGCTTTGGAGCTAGAGTCTACATACTACTATATATCTCCCATGCCACCTTTGGAAAGTTAGTTAACCTCTCCATGCCGCAATTTACTCATCTGAAAAAATGGGACTAATAGATAGTACTCACTTCATAGGGTTGTTGTGAGGATTAAATAAGTTAATGTATGTAAAGTGCTTGAAACATAATAAACACTTAATGCTCAATAAATATTAGCTATTAATGTTGCTGTTTTTATTATTCAACATAGTTGGGGGGGCCCAAGGCCACTGGAAGTATGATCTATGAAAAGTAGCTTAGGCAATGGAATATTCAAACAGGTTCATAAAAATCACCCAGAGAGTAGAAAAGACAGTCTTATGACCAGAGAAGAGCTCACGAGGAGACAGGAGAATGGTGGCAAAATGAGGGCTGTACCCTCTCCTGGCTGGTCTTACTAGGGTTCCTGGCTGCCAAAGACAGTCTCTGACCAGGTGTACTGGAGCTACATCCTACAGAGGTAGTGAAGGAAGGCACAGTGTGGGTAGTGGGAGTGGCAGTACTGCATCAAGGACTAACTACTTAAAACCAGCCTTGTTTTGCCTCTGGTGGGAAGTACCGGGTTCTAAAGATGTTCTCAAAAGAACTGAAGTCCTTTATTATTCAGCTGACTAAAGGCCTGCGGTTAGATTCTAAGCCGAGCCTCTTTGATGTGCACTTGGATCCCTATCTTCAGCCATGGGTTCAGGCTGCTGCTTAGCTTCTTGATCTCTCTTTCTGTACCTTTGCACTTAATCTTGCTAGGGTTCCAGTTAAGGGGAGCCCAGACGGCTGGGGAGAGAACTGGAACCCAGGTCCCATGAGAAGCAGTTGAAGGAGCTGGAGCTGTTTAGCTTGGAGAAGAGAAGACCAAAGGCAGTGTGGTTACCATATTTCTGAAGAAGAGCAGATGGGGTAAGAGCAGATGGGGTACAGGCAAGAGCAGATGGGGTACAGGCCTCAAGGGACAGAGCCAGGACCCATAAATGGATAGAAACCGTGGGAAATCATATTTCAGCTCAACACAAGGAATTGACTTTCTAACAGAACTGGGCACCCATGAATCAGAATAGATATCTTGTGAGGTAATGAGCTCCCTGTCACTGGAGTGCAAGCTGAGATTGGATGACAACTTGATAGCAGAGAACACTGAAATGTCTGGTTAAACTTTATAGGTAAAACACTTGTTTTGTGCTTGTGTTCAACAGTCTGGTTTCATTCCATAACCATTTGGTGTTCTTAACCCTGCTTTAGTATCCGGTAACCAGGTCATATCTAAATATACTAGGGAATGGTTATTGGGGAGCACTCTGAGTTTCTTGTAGGCCCCATGCGGGTCCATACGTGTCTCTCCCTTCTAGCTACCATCACCTCTCCCAGCCCAGACTGCCTACAAAGTCAGATACACTGCTCTAGTTCCCAGCTTTGTTGCTGTCCCTGAAACAGGCTTATAGGCCCTTTAGGATTTAGGGTATAGAGTCAATGACAGAAGGTGACAAAACAGGAAACATGGCAGGTAATCCAGAGGCCCAAAAAACTTTGACCAAGTTCCCATGGCAGTTGTCCATGGTCTACTAAACAAGTGCTTCTCAAACTTTAGAGTGCACCGAATCACCTGGGATCTTGTTAAAATGCAGATTCTGGGACTTCCCTGGTGGCGCAGTGGTTAAGAATCTGCCGGCCAATGCAGAGGACACGGGTTCAATCCCTGGTCCAGGAAGATCCCACATGCCACGAAGCAAAGAAGCCTGTGCGCCACAACTACTGAGCCTGCATTCTAGAGCCTGCATGGCACTACTACTGAAGCCTGTGCACCTAGGGCCCGGGCTCCACAACAAGAAAAGCCACTGCAATGAGAAGCCCACGCACCACAACGAAGAGCAGCTCCCGCTCGCCACAACTAGAGAAAGCCCATGTGCAGCACCAGAGACCCAACACAGCCAAAATTAAATAAATAAAATGCAGATTCTGATTCAGGGAGCCTGAGATTCTGCATTTCTAACAAAAGCTTCCAGGTGCTGCTGATGCTGCTGGTCCATGGATCTAAATCATTATACAAATAGGAGTGTTGTTGCTGTGGTTATAGTTATCATTGTGCTTATCATTCATCGTTCTGTGGCAGAGCTGTAAAAAGAGTTTCAAACTCAAATGCCCATCAGCATTAATATAAATGGGTGAGAGAAGGCAGATGTAAGACAATGAATTCTAAAGTATTTGGATTGAGACCCAGCATAGCACCAAAAACAGAGGGCAGACACCTAGCAGCCACCAGTCCAGGAGCTCTCTGAGTCTACATCCACTCTGCATGTATGTGTAATTCTTTGTGAGAAGCTTCTCATCTTGATGTCAGTTTGGTAGAGGTCCCAGGAGTTCTGAGAGGGGGTCAAAAAGTGAAATCAGTTGCTCTTCAGGTGCTTCTGGACTCCCTGGGGCCTAGACTACCCACTTTTTTGCCCAAGTGAAGGCCTCCTTGGTACTTTGCTCAAATTTCTCCCTTCAAAACAGAGGGCTCATTTTTCTTCATTCAACACAATTAGCAATGGGTGTATCTATTTCAAGCCCTCCCCCTCCTACACATATATTAAACAGAAGGTTTGCTGTAGTCAGTTTTGGCCAGTAGACTACAGGATAGAACCTAGGTCAGAGGGCTAAGAGGTGAACTGGACAAAGACAAGAGTCAGGCTCTGGGCCACAGGAGAGTCCCAAACCAGTACTCTGTCCCTAGGTTTGGGGAGAGAAACTCCTTTGGAAAGGGACATGATGATTTCTCAAGCTGTCACTCAAGCCGGATCAAAGGATCCCTGAATCTCGCAGATGGAGGAGATGTTAGAGAGTGCCATTTAGTCCAGCTCACCACTGCCACCTCCCACCCAGCAAAACCTTAAATGTCTTCTCTATTCCCCAAGCATATATATATATTTTTGTTTTGTTTTGTTTTGTTTTGCGGTACGTGGGCCTCTCACTGTTGTGGCCTCTCCTGTTGTGGAGCACAAGCTCCGGACGCGCAGGCTCAGCGGCCATGGCTCACGGGCCCAGCCGCTCCGTGGCACGTGGGATCTTCCCGGACTGGGGCGTGAACCCGTGTCCCCTGCATCGGCAGGTGGACTCTCAACCACTGTGCCACCAGGGAAGCCCCCCAAGCATATTTTTGAGTTGGCCTTTATTTTCCTGAGTGAGCTTTCTTCCCCAAACAGAATTTTATCTGCTAGGAAAACACTGTTCTTGGGCTCAGTTCTTGAGTATAAGTTAGACTTCAGGGAGTGTGAGCTCTTTATGATTTCAGGGCCTGATGTCTCAGTCACGGTCAGGTGCAAGAAGTCAAGTGAAAGAATTGTTCTTCCACAAGAGGCCCATCCAGTAAGAAAAATGGCAGTAGGGCAAAAGACTTAAGCCTAGGTCTATAATCAGGGATAGGAAACCCCACCTCAAACCCCTTGGTACCCTTGGGAAGTTGCACTGGAGAGTAAAACCCAGCTTATTCTACAGAAGAGACAGGACGTTGCGCTTCATTTTCTCACATGGCCCCCAGCCCTCTTTCATTGGTGCTTGGGAGGCAAGCACCAATACCTCCCCAAAAGGGATTGTGCTAACTTTCAAGAGTGGGCAGCCCATCATTCTGCATGACCTGGGCACAGAGCCAAATGAGCCAAGAAAGGGAAACATGGAGGATGGCAAGAAGGGAGAAGCACTCGGAGAATTAGCTGCCTCCACTGGGAAGAAGGAGAAGCTGCTTCCAAGGCTCTAGGGTGTATGCCTCTCATGCTTTGCTCTGGATACATAGGCGGAGTCTATCCTCCCAGGGACATCAAGTGAGACCTCTACTGCCTGTCTCTCCATACCCTCCCCCTTAAATTGCACCTCTGTGCTGGATCAAGGCTGATTAGAACTTAGAGGAGCCAAGGTCTCTGCCAGCTGGCCCTTCACAGGTGTGATGAAAATAGTGATGGCAGCCCCAGCCAGGCATGAGGGTAGGCCCCAGGATGGAGAACCAGAAGGACCCAGTTGGGTCTACTCCCAGGTAGACTGCTGCTTGGTAGGAATATCCAGCTGTTGCAAAGAGACTGTGTTGAACTGCAGGAAAAGCTTGCTTTGGGAATCAGTCCCATTAGGTGGCAGTTCAGCTCCCCTACTTTCTAGCTCTGAAACCTTGACCAAGTTACTTCACTGCTCTGTGCCTCAGTTTCCCCATCTGTGAAAACAAAGAGGTACCTACCTCTTAAGTGTAACGTGAGGATTTAATGAGGTATTTGTAAAAGCACCTGACATGGAGCATGTGCTCAATAAGTGTTTCTTCCCTTTCCTCGGCTTGACAGAATATGTTTACTGAGGACAGGTGAGATCCACAGAGGCTAGCCCTATCCCTTGGACTGGTGTCAAATTGGTGGCCTCTAGATACCATGCCCAATAAACAAAAATAAGACCAGAAGAAGGTTAAGTAAAGCTGCTGTCTGCCTGCCTGCCAGCATAACAGTGTCCTGTCCATCAAATCCATAGTTGATCCTCTTGGATCCATCCATGGGCATGTTTGAGGGAGTAATACCTCTATGCCAGGCTTGTCATAGTCTGGTCTTCTTGTGACCAAAAGCAGTCATTTGCAAGACAACTGGCCTGAGGAGCGGCTTTTCTATGTGAAATTAACTAGTCCATGAAGTAGTTGGAACTTTGCCCCCTCCTGCATTGAGCCCCCACAAATCCCCACCCCACCCCCACCCTTCTCCTAGCTAACCCCTCCTCCTGCTGGCCTTGACCTGAAACATTAATTCTGCAGGGAAGCCTTGCAGACTACTAAACTAGCCTTAGTAGCTGTTCTTTCCCTGAGCACTTTGCACACCAACAAGTAATGAAACAATTGCACATTTCTGTATAAAGTCTGTTTTCCCCGCTAGACTGGAAGCTCCTGAGGGAGGGACAAGGCCTGTTTTGTTCACCTCTATAACCCCAGCATCATGGTATGTGCTCACAATATTTGTTGACTGACTATGATGCCTGCAGTCCCTCTCAGTCTTAGGATTCTAGGGTCACACAGGTAGGCTGTTCCTCTGTAACCTGCAATGGCAAGGCCATGGCTAATTAGCCAGAGTCAAGTCTGAGAAGGGTTTGGGATACCCTGAAATATGACATCTTTTTTCCCCCTCTTTTTCTCTCCTTTCTTATCACCATCTCTATTGAGGTGGTGACAGAATCTTGAGCAGACATTCAGCCTCTGCCACAGTGGAGAGGGAAAATTAGCCAGCAATCCTAACAGCACTTTTGAGGTCTGACAAAGCAGAGCAAGCCAGGATACACATAGCACCAGCTGTGGGTGTTTCAGATCCCAGATCAAAGTCCTTAGTCCTGGGTGACAAAGATAAAGTCCCTAATTGCCCAACCTGGCATACAGTCTGAGGCTGACAGATGTGTAGGAGAGGCCTGGATCGGAGAGTCATGATAGCTCAGACTCTGACTGCCAGGAGAAATGTGGTTTCTGGAGTCACAGGTCAAGAAGCCTCCCTCCCGCTGAGAGCTGGAGGAGAGTTCCAGAATGAACAGGAAGTTCAGCACAGAGGGAGCCAGCCGAGAGGCAGCCCTGAAGGAGCCATCCATCAGAGGCTCAGATTGCAACTGCTCTTCTGTGTGTTGGCTTAAAAAATCAAATTCCATTCTAGACAAATGTCCTTATTGCATGCAAGCTGCTCTAATTTCAGGAATGTCAAATATGTGGCCAAACACAATTACATTTTAAGCACAGCACTCACTTGAAATATAGCACAAATTTCTAAACCAATTTTAATCACATTACAGAGAGGGCAGACATGCTCAGAAATCTGAAATTCCACCTTATCCAGAGAGCCTCTCCTGATTAGTTAGAGGAGTGGCCAATTTGCTGGCTCTGCCTTGCCTATTCTCTTGTTCTCTCTCTGCTGTCAGGTATGCATTTTTATTATCCTTATTATCCTTATTCTTATTATTCTTATTATCCTTATCCTTGAACATAATGTAGATGTGTTTGTCTGTTATTCATTCTGCCCTGGTTACCTGTTCACTTTGTTAATCACATGCCCTTTATGCCTGAGCAGCCTTTCAGCTGTTTGTATCTGGTTCCCTTCTGTGAGCCTAGGCCTGGCTTTGGATTCCTTTCATGCAGGGCTTGCCCCAGCCCCAGCCCTGCCCAGGTGTTTAATAAGGGTTCTTTTTTTTTTTTTTTTTTTTTTTTTGTGGTACGCGGGCCTCTCACTGTTGTGGCCTCTCCCGTTGCGGAGCACAGGCTCCGGACGCGCAGGCTCAGCGGCCATGACTCACGGGCCCAGCTGCTCCGCGGCATGTGGGATCTTCCCGGACCGGGGCATGAACCCGTGTCCCCTGCATCGGCAGGTGGACTCTCAACCACTGCGCCACCAGGAAAGCCCCAATAAGGGTTCTTTGAGAATGAAAGCTCTAGGAGCCATAGACCAGACCAGGTGGCGTCTGGGCCAATATGTGGCAGTGAGTCCAAGCTCCCTAGAATGTCGGCGTAGGTGATTTCTGTCTGGGCAGTGGGTCCAAGCACCTTAGCATCACTCTGGTCTGGGAGACAGGCACACTCCTTGTGGGCCACCATCACTAGAGATGCCTGTATATATTTTTCTGCCATGGGGTGGCTGGAGAAAGGACCATCTGTGTGCTCTCTCTGATTCCCAACCTACTGACCAAGACCTGAAGGAATCACACTCGGGGCGGGGGTGCAGGTGGCTGATAGTAGGGAGACCAGAAACTAGCCAGTTACAGGGTCTGCAACTGACCTTTGGAGTCCTTCCAGGTGGAAAAATCTAGGTTGCTGATCTGTGGGTTGCGCCAAAGGCTTCAGGACCATCATTCAGGTGGGAAAGGACTCCAGGCTCCACAGACAGCTTGAATCTCATGCTCACTTGTTCTTACTGGCTTGTGTGTGTGTGTGTGTGCGTGTGTGTGTGTGTCTGTCTGTCTCTGTCTCTCACTTGCACTGTTTCTGCCTCCGTGTGTGTGTATGTGCATGTGTGTATACGTATATACTGCCTCTTTCTCCTTTCTCTCTTTTCTCCCTGTCTTTCTCTGTGTCTCGATCTCTCTCTCCTCTCTTACTTCATTTCTGTGTGTGTACATGTGTCTCTTTAGTTTCTCTGTATCACTATCTCTCGGTCTCTCATCTCTCCCACTGTCTCTTCCACCACTACTCATTCCTTTCTCTGCTCTCTCTCTCTTTTCATCTCTGTCTCTCTCGCTGTCTCTGTCTGAGTGTGTGTGTCTCTCTCCTCTCTCTCACTCTTTCTTCACTGCTTATTTCACATGCTCAGATACAGAAACACCCATTTTTCCCTTTGACAAACCCACACATTTAAAAGGGTAATTTCATTTAGAAATGAAGGGAAAGGAATCTAGCCCAGAGCACAGATGCTGCCTCAGTCAGGATGCTAAACCAAGCCCCTTAACCCTTCTTTTGTCTTTTTATTAAAAACAATTAATTATTTTTGGCTGCATTGGGTCTTTGTTGCCATGCATGGGCTTTCTCTAATTGTGGCAAGTGGGGGCTACTTTTCGCTGTGGTGCGTGGGCTTCTCACTGCGGTGGCTTCTCTTGCTGTGGAGCATGGGCTCTAGGCACATGGGCTTCAGTAGTTGTGGCACGAGGACTCAGTAGTTGTGGCTCATGGGCTCTAGAGCACAGGCTCAGTAGTTGTGATGCACAGGCTTAGTTGCTCCACAGCATGTGGGATCTTCCTGGACCAGGGCTCAAACCCGTGTCGCCTGCGTTGGCAGGCGGATTCTTAACCACTGTGCCACCAGGGAAGTCCCCAACTTTTCTTCTGTTGTGTGTTGAGATCACAGGACTTGAGCTCCCACAGAAACTGCTGTCCTTCCAGAACCTGGCTCACTGGGGTATTCACGCATTGGATGACAACTTCCTGGGGCTGGTAGAATAAGATGGAGGAGTTGGGACATGAAGGTAGACTCAATGAAGTAGATAACAGACTTTTCTCGATGAAGTAGATAACAGACTTTTAAAGTCCATCCCTGATGTGAGATTCTGGGATTCTGGGATTTTATGCCTGTAACTTACTTGAACCTGAAATAATCCAACAGTATTCAGTTCTGGGCTTCATACATTAAGAGGAACAAACTAGAATATGTCCAGAAGAGAGTGAGTAGACTGGAACAGGGACTCGAGACCATGTCACCATCTCACAGCTGACGAGAATTATGTTTCGACTGTGTGCAAGACGCTGGACTAAGCACTGGCCATACAGAGATTAATAAGGCACAGCCTTTTGACTTCACAGAGTGATCCAATCTAGCAATGTGAGTTTAATAATTATAGTCCACACTCACCAACTGCTTCCAATATGCCAGACACTGTTACAAGATTTTTGTATGTATTATCTGGTTTAGCCCCCATTTTATAGGTGAGGAAACTGAGACACAGAGAAGTTACATTTGGTGACAGTTTAGTACCTGAAGATTTATTGAAAGAGTTAGGGCTGGCCAGCCTGGAGAAGAGAGGATTCATGGGTCTCTTGTCTTCAGATTTCTGTCAGAGTCCAAGAGAACAGATATATTTGGATGTGGCCCCAGAGGGCAGAGCTGGAACCCAGGAATGGAAGGAGACTTGGACTCAATACAAGGAAGAAAATCTGTCTTAGGAATCAGAGTGGTCCATGTCTAGAACAGGCTTCCCGGGGAGGGACAGGGATGTCTAAGCAGAGGCTGCATGGCCATTCAGGAAGGGAGGAGGGGAGGATGTGTCTAAAGTTCTCTTGTAGTGCCAGCGGGCTGGCACATCTCCATTTTATGCCTGCACAAATGTGGGACTTCCGTGGTGGTGCAGTGGTTAAGAATCCACCTGCCAATGCAGGGGACACGGGTTCGATCCCTGGTCCAGGAAGATCCCACATGCTGCAGAGCAACTAAACCCGTGCACCACAACTACTGAGCCTGTGCTCTAAAGCCTGCGAGCGACAACTACTGAGACTGCATGCCACAACTACTGAAGCCCATGTGCCTAGATCCCGTACTCCGCAACAAGAGGAGCACCACAATGAGAAGCACATGCACCACAACAAAGACCCAATGCAGACAAAAATAAAATTTTTAAAAAAAGACCCAAATGTGATAACTTTAAAGTCCTCTGGGAATCCACACTTCAGCTGCCAGAGAGAAACATGTCTCCCTCTGTACACAGGAAGCCCCCTGTAGCCTGCTTATGGTTATCTTTCTTCACATGTTTCTTATTTCTCTTACCCCCCTCCAAGAGGTTTGGGCTGTGCCTTGCAAAAGAATCCCACCCACAGTCTTTCCCCATAGTTTCCTACTCAGGCCTTGGGCTGATATTGTTGCTGTGGAACTGCATACCAAGAGCCAAGCAATGACTCTTTCTCAATAGGGTGGTCAGACCACACCGGATGACCAACAGGCCAGTCACCACCAGCCAGGTCCACATAGCCCAAAGGCTCCCATGCCTCATACACGGTAAACTGTGATCACCCATTAGTCAAGCCCAGCAGCTGTTCTGCTACCAAGATAAATACTCTGGCCTTCCTCTAAGTTTGGCCCTAAGCGGGGCATCCAGCAGTGGAGAAGATTGCTAGAAGTGGTCAAGCTTGTGAGATGAGCAGGCACGACCCTAAGGTCACCCTTACACAGCTTGCAGCCTCTCGTAATGAAGGTCCAGAAGGTCCAAGGGATAGCAACCAAGGCCCTTGGTTGGGAAGGCTGCTCAGCTTGTAGCCAGAGAAGTCAAGGCACTGAGCTCCTGTAGGCAGGGAGGCTGTGCCTGGGAGTCCCTCATGCTATTGCCATACTTCCATGAAGAGAAGTGCAGGCCTCAGAATGTCCCTGCAGTTAAAGTCAGCCCCGTATTACCTGAGAGTTCCAGGGAGCAAAGGGTGGCATGGGAAGATTCCTGAATGTGAGACCCTGGGCTTCTTCCACGAAGGCCCAGATGCTTCACTAGGAAGACTGCCATGAAAAGACTTTGGGCGGGGGAGCTTTTGAGGGGCTCTTCCCCCATGGCCCCATGCCTCCAACATAGGTGCAACCCCTTGTTCCCCAAGTCCACAGCTTCCAGCCTGGGTATAATTTCAAAGAACAGGTGGGCAATGACTAAATAATATTCCCCCAGAGATCCAGAGATGTCAAGGGCAGAAGGACAGTGGAAAAGTAGGGACCAGCCTCAGAACTGGTGATGCCATGGGGCAGTGGGTTGTCGCATTCTGGAAACAGTCCCAGGCCATTATGAGGCGCTGAAGGGCAGAAAGTCTGCCAAGGAAGTCTCCTGGGAATGCTGCCTACTTAGGTCAAGTGGGATATGCCAAGATAATGCATTCAGGTTGGATGTTATATCATGGTACCAACTGCAACCCCCAAAGCTGGGGATAGGGGATTTGATTCTAGGAAGGCCAGGGCGTTGTCAGAGAGGTTAAAATAGAGGAGATGGTATTGGGTGGGTAGAAGTGGGAACGTACTCAGTCAGTTATGACTGGGGTCTAATACATGAAACTGGTATGCCCTCAGCTATGGATAACTGCAGGCCACTGGGGCTCAAGTGGAGCTGCCACAGGTTGGGAGGCTGAAGGTGGAGATGCAATGAAGAGAATTCCTGGCCGAGATGAGCTCCTACAGCACGGACAAGCCAGCAAATTTCCAGAATGTAGCTGTTGCTCGGGTTGATGCCCAACAGAAAAGGGGATGCAAGAAGGCACCCCAAGCCAGGTGAGTCATGTTGTTGTCTGAGAGATTTAGGCTCTCCAGTGAGCTGGGTTTGGTCACCTGGTAAGCAGTCATGTCACTGATGAGGCAGTTGGCCTCCAGAACCTGAGGGTGACACAGAACTGGAGCTCTCTGTCATTAGCCAGGCAGTTATGGTCCAGGAGACTGGATGCCAGGGTGAGGGGGCTGAGCCAACAAAACTGCTTGAAGGCCTCTGAGGCCAGAACCTCCAGCTAGCTACACCTAAAGTCCAGGCTTTGGTTGGGTCTCAGTTGAACCGTCCCCTTCAGGGCTTTTACAAGGGGATGTCTGAGAGACATCCCCTTGTCTGAGAGAGGTCGAGTTGTTCCACACTCCCTGATAGCCCTGCCAGAAAAGTTTGGAAGCCAAGGCCCTAGCAGGAAACACTCAGCCTGGCTGTCAGGGAGGAGGAGAGAAAAGAATATCCTGTGAGCTAGACAGAGTGGGGTGGTGTTGGGAAGGAAGAGCCAAACCCCATTTACACACACACACAGACACACAGACACAGACACACACACACACACACACACACACACTCACACACACAAAAGGTCTTGAGTACCTCCCTCGGCACTGTCATATACATTACCTCACTCCAAGAAACAGGAGTGGTTTTTCCTGCTTTATAGATGATGAAAGAAGTGCAGAGAAGCAAAGTGACCTGCCCAGTGTACAGGATTTTAACCCAAGTCTGGCTGACTCAAAGCCTATGCCCTTTCCACTATTTATCTTGCCTCCTTGAGCGTATCTTTTTCTAGTTCAAAAAGCCCTTTGTTGGGCTTCTCTGGTGGCACAGTTGTTGAGAGTTCACCTGCCGATGCAGGGGACTCGGGTTCGTGCCCCGGTCCGGGAAGATCCCACGTGCCGCAGAGCGGCTGGGCCCGTGAGCCATGGCCGCTGAGCCTGCGCATCTGGAGCCTGTGCTCCGCAACGGGAGAGGCCACAGCAGTGACAGGCCCGTATACTGCAAAAAAAGAAAAAAAAAAAAAGTCCTTTTTCTCTATGGCAACAGGAAATTTGTTTCTATACATGAATGAATCAGGCGATCCTACAGTACAATACAATCAATACAATCCTTGAATGTTAGAGCTGGAAGAGACCTTAGAGACCATTTCTGTCTGACAATACTCTCATTTTATAGCTGGAACAACAAAAGGCTCAGAGAGGGGAAGAGGCTGGTCCGAGGGGAGAGCAAAACCTGAGTCTGAGTCTGCCCGTTCACCCTGTTCCCCAGGAGATCACCAAGTGGGGGTGAAGAAAGGAGGGAGATGTATAGAGGGAGATGTATATATCCATGTATAGATTCCTTAGGTAGACACTGCCTACCCCTTGTTACTCTATTTTTTTGGAGATGGGGCACCTACCCAGGACAGGAGAAACCTACTTCTAGCCTTTTCTCTTAGAGAAAAGGTCAACCAGGGGGGTTCTCCTCCCACCCCCAAGCCCACCCCACTCCCTGCATAAAATAACTTACTGGGTACAAATGAATTTTGAGGTTAAAAACACATGGGTCTAATTCCTGACTTACCACTAACTAACCTAATAATCTTGGGCAGATTCTACCATTTCCCTGAGCCTCAGTTTCATCCATAAAGTAATGACACTAATACCTCCCTCATTGGGTTGTTGTGGAGATGCAATGCAATGACATCTACAAAGCACTTAACACAAAGTACCCGTATATAAGTATTCATTTGTCCCTTTCTTATCCACCACAAACTCCTATATTTTCACCCCAGATGGGCCAGAAAGGCAAAAGTCCCCAGCATGGAGAAGATAGCAGCCTTGGGGCAGAGGGGCAGAATTTCTACTACTGCCCATGAGGTGCACAGACAGCAAGGCCAAAAGCAGGCTGAGTTCTGAATGGCCCTTGCTGTTGGACTCCTTTAGTTTTCCTCCAAACTGTGGGCCTGGGCTGGACCTTGGGTAGTTTTAAATAGTCCCATGCCGAGTAGGAAGTACTGATAAAAGGTGGGAGAAGCAAGAATCAACAATTCTCCCTGGGGAAAGATAATGCAGAGAAGGGGGTGAAGGTCTTCGAAAGTGAAAAGGAAATAGAGGAGAATTGCTGGGCTTTCCTAACATATTGGCGTTCCAGGAAATGAACAAACTGGGATAACTTCTCTGCCTGGCTTATTAGTTTCCCTCAGTCCTTGGGGACCATTATAGGGAAACCTCTGAAGTGGAAGGAAAATTCAGGCTCTGAGTAAATTCACCAGCCTCTCAGCTGTTGTGTCATGGGACTCCGGCTTAGAGATGAGAGGGAAGTCAGAGGATGGGGGCCACGCTGAATCTGGGATAGGCCCCTACCACTTGGCAGGTATTGGGCTAGGTGCCCCTCCCTCCAGTCATTCAATTAATTGGTGCCAGGTGCTACAGAGAATAGTGTAGCCTCAAGTCTCACCTGTATTAAAAAAAAAAAACAACTGTACCATAATTTCCTTCTCTGGACCTAGCACTCCTTCCTTTTTCAGGCAAGCTTTTAGAAAAACTTGGTTGCTGATTTCTTCCTCTGAAAAAAATCCATGGTCTTCATTCATTGTTCTCTATCGCCACTACAACTTCTCCAATCTAAGCCCAGCTAATCTCTCACCTGCCTCCAGTCTCTGCCCTCCTTCAAGGCAGCTGACTCTCCAAGCCAGCAAGTGTAACCATCATTTCCTTGCTTTAAATTCTTTGATGGCTCCCCACTGCATGCAGATCAGGTCCCAATCTTCTTCTCCATGAGGCCCTTTGTGATCTGGCCCCTGTCTTTATTTCTTGTCACTTCCCCACAGGAAACATGCATTTCAGCCATACTTAACTACTTACAGTTAGTCAGGGATATGCACATACTGTTTTGTGCCTTTCTTTATTTGCACATACCAATCTTTCTTCCTGGGATTCTCCTTCCAGCTTGACTGTCTGGCAGATTTTGACCTGACCTATGAGCTACAGCTGAAACATGGTCTCTTATGCAAAGACTTCCTGGATCTCTCACCTTTTCTTGGCTTCAACCTTCTAGTCACCTAAGCGGCACCCTCCTCATACTCCCTAGTCAGTTCTTTTCATGTCTGGTCTTATTTATCCCCACCCCTGCCCCTGATTTTTCTTCACTTGAGCCTTCTTCCATACCAGGTATCTGCTAATGTGTGTACACACATTATCCCATTGAATCTTCCTACCACCCGGTGAGTTTGGAGCCATTATTATTCTCATTTTACAGCTTAAAAAACTAAGGCTTGAAGAATCTGGGTCAGTTACCCAACATCACCCAGGATACAGGGTTAATAAGCAGCACAGTAGAGATTGAAACCCAGGCTGACTCAAAAGGCTTAACCCTGGCACTAAAGTATCTAGCCTTTACCCCTTTAAGGAGTGTAGTAACATCCCTTAAGGGAGAGGCTTGCTGGGCTGGGCAGAAGTGGAGATGAAATCTCTTTAGTTCCATGTTCCCTGAGGTCCTAGAGGCTGCAGACAGTGACCTTGGAGCAGCCCAGCTGCTACTATCTATGCTTTCTTCCATTTGAGACAGAAAGCAGAGGGGGATAGGAAAGAAACTAGTACCTTTCTAAGGCGAAAAAGATGCAAAGCTTCAGGTACTAATGCTGCCTACTTCAACAGCTCACACAAAATCCCTTGGCCAAGCCTTGGCAGAGAAGGTCAAACAGTCCTGGGCAAGACTGACGGGCGGCAGGGAGGAAGCCGGAGGTTGGGGGGCGGGGGTGCAAGCAAATGAAGCCAGAGTTCAGGCTCCAACTGCCACCTGGTGGTCAGCCTTAGAAAGGCAAGTGGATGGGGGCTGGCTGGAGCCCTGTCTTGGCACAAGCTACAGGGCAGAGAGACTGCCCAAGTGAGCTGGCCCTGGCTCAAGCATTCTTTCACTCACTCATTCATCCCTCCATCTATCCACTCATTTCTTCATTCATTCCACAAAGGTGTATTGTACCAGGCACAGTGTAGGCACTGGGAATACAGCAGTGAACAAAACAAAAATGCCTGCTCTCCTTGAGCTCGTAGTCCAGTTGTGGGAGACAGACAAAAAATAAATATGTAGATGACATTGTGTATTAGACAGTAATGAATTCTGAGGTAAAAACACATGGGAAAGGGGAGAGGCAAAGGCTTTGCCATTTTAAGTAAAGCCTTGCTGAGAAGATGAAATTTCAGAAAAGACTTGAAGGAGGTAAGGGAGGTAGCAATGGAGATGTCTCTGGAAAGAAGGTTGTGGGATAAGGAAATAGCCCAGGAAAGATTCTAAGGTGGGAACATATGTGATGTGATTAAGGAGCAGTCAGGAGGCCAGTGTGTCTGGAGCAGAGTGAATAAGGGGAGCAGTAATAGGAGATAAGCACAGAGAGGTAGGCTGGGGTTGGATCAGGTGGGGCTTTGAAGCCCTTCTTATATACTGAGTGAGATGGGAAGTCATGGAAGGGTAACTTGCCGAGGATCACCCAAGCAAGCAACTGGCATTCTGTCTCAAAAGCCTGTGGTCTGCACTGACAGGGATATACACATAGACCAGTGGAAAAGAGAACCCAGAAATAGACCCATACAAATCTGCCCAAGTGAGTTTTGACAAAGGTACAAAGCAATTCAATGGAGGAAGGATAGTCTTTCCAACAAATGGTAGTGGGGCAATTGGACAACCATAGGCAAAAAATAAACCGCAACCTTATACAAAAATGAACTCAGAATGGATTACAGACTTAAATGTAAAACACAAAATTATAAAACTCTTAGAAAAAAATAGGAGAACATCTTTGGGACCTAGGGCTAGGCAAAGAGTTTTTAGGCTTGACTCAAAATGCACAGTCCATAAAAGTAAAAATTGATAAGTTGGACCTCATCAAAATTAAACATTTTGTTCTGGGAAAGACATGTTTGACTCACATAAAAAAGACACGAATGTTCATAGCAGCCTAAAACTGGAAACAATCCAGATGTCTTTCATCAGGTGAATGGTTAAACAAACTGGTGCATCCATACCATCTGATACTTACTATTCAGCAATAAAAAGAATGAACTCTTGATATATGCAACAACTTGGATGAATCCCCAGGGAATTATGCTGAGTGAAAAAATACAATTCCAAAAGGTTATATACTATATGATTCCATTTACATAAAATTCTTGAAATAACAAAACTGTAGACATGGAGGACAGATTTATGGTTGCCAGGGATTAGGGATGAAGGGAGGGAAGTAGGTGAGTGTGGATATAGAGGGACAACACGAGGAATTCCTTGTGGTGATTGAACAGCGCTGTGTCTTCTAAGGCTGTGGATACATGAATCTCCACATATGATAAAATTGCATTAGAACAACACACACACACACACATACACACACACACATACAAATGAGTTCATGTAAAACTGGTGAAATCTAAATAAGCTCTGTGGATTGTATCAGTGTCCGTTGACTGGTTTTGATATTATACTGGTAGTTAGGATGCCAACATTGGCAGAGGTGGGGTAAAGGATGCACAAGACCTCCCTGCAGCTTCCTGTGAATTACTTCAAAATAGAAATTTCAAAACAAACAACCTTAGAAGAAACAATTAGAGATTCTAAACAATAAACTTATAGAGTATTCAAGCAAAAAATTTTGAAGACCTCCACTATGTCAGTTTAAATAAACAAAAATAGCTTAACAGATTTACTAGCATTCATACCTAAAAAAAATCAGTTCCTCAAGAGAAGATCAGAACTACTTATGATCTGACATTAATATGGGGATATTCAAGGTGACAATTAGTCCAATACTGTTATATTACAGATGGGGAAAATGAGGCTCAGAGATAGGAGGCTACTTGCCTAAGGTCATACAGCAAAGAAGAATGGTGAAAATAAAGTCCTCTTGGTTCCTGGTTTCAGTGAGGATGATAAGAGACTCGGCAGGGGAAACAAGGTCAGGTGCCTCCCCCTCTGTGAGCCTTTCTCCCTTAAACTCTGTAAAATGTCTGGTTTGAGTATGTAAAGAGCCTAGCCCAGTGCCTGGCACCTAATTGGTACTTATAAAGTGTAATTTCCCTACCCCCCCGTTTGTTGAGAGAGGGACCCCCATGCCTTCATTCAAAGCCAGAGGGAAAGAGACAAAGACTACAGCCACAGCAGGGAGTCACCCTCACCTTCCTTTGAGCGCCCCCTCATTTCTAGACTTCTAGTAGGTATTGATCCTTGTTATGTCCTGGGGGTAAGGTTGAGGGTCACCATGGAGATGCCTGGGGGGATGGGATGACATTTCTGTTTCTATGGTGACAGCCTGAGAAGCAGGATGTGATTTGGAAGAAAGGTTGGGGAGCATGGAGTTCTTTCCATGGAGATGGGGAGGGGGCTCTCTGAATCTCACCTAGGGGTGGAGGTAGGGGAATTAGAGAAGTGAAGCCACTCATCTCCATGGTAACAGATGGGGAAGGGGTGGAGTCACCTAGGGAACAGTGGGAGGTGAAGCCTTCTATCTCTAATGCTAGAAGGCTGCTAGGGGTATCGCTTAGAGCTATTTAAATGTTTTAAGTGGTCCTCCATGTACCACCTAAATTCATCTGTCATATCACCAGTATGCCTCCACATTTTGGAAAGACTGACCAGTATACCTACTGTAGTCTCTCTCAGAGCTACTGTGGGGCGCAGTTAAGACATTTCCAAGTTCTTTGGAAAGAAGTGCTGTACAAATGGGCATGCAGTAGCTCCTGCTTGCCTTGCGATCCGCAGGCGCAGGAGTTTTGTCTGTCTCATTCACTCCAGCACCTAGAACGGTGTCTTGCACATAGCAGGCATTCAATAAATACACGTTGAATGAATTAATTACCTACCTTTTGTTGCATCCAACTGTAAGTTCCAATAATAGTGAAATGCTTCAAATTCCCTACACATCCTATCACCATTCAAGACTCAGTTTTGGCATCATCTCCTTTGAGATGTATCACTCTCAATGTATCACTATGTATCACTATAAAATCATATACCACTTTACATTGACTTTTTGTCTGTTTCCCTCACCTGGCAGTTAGAGCTTTGGGAGCAAAGACTATGCATATTTATATCCCAGCAGCTAGCACAGTGGTTGGCATATAATAGGTCCTTAATAAATATTGAATTAAACCAAATGCCTCCTTATTGCTTGCAGCACATCAAGTCTACACACTTCTGGCTGACTCCACATCCTCCATAATGTGGGCCAGCCTACTGATTCAGCCTTCCTTCCTTTTACTTTTTAGCACAATCTGTTACATGTTCATTTCCCCTTTCATTCTTCACTGGGTCTGTAATTTACCCCCTCTTTTGTAGTATAGTATAGTGGTTGAAAGCATGGGCTGTGGAATAGGATCTGGATTCAATGCAGTTGGGTTCAAATAATGTGGTAAGGGAACACTAAAGGGCCAGTTACTTTAACCTCTCTGAGCCACAATTTCCTCATCTGTAAAATAAGGATATAACAACACCTATTTCATAGGGCAGTTGTAGGGATTGAGAAAATGCATATAAAATACTTAGCACAGGCAGGAAATGAGCACTCAGAGAAGGTAAGGTATTATTGTTTGTAATTCATTTAACACTGAGTCCCTACTTAATGACCCCACAGTGTCAGGTGCTGTGCTGAGGTAAACAAAGTCAAACAAGACACTCCCTGACCTCAAGGAGCTCTCAGGCTACTGAGAGACAGCTGTGAATAAAGAAAACCATAGTCCAGTACTGTCATAGGGAAATGAATAAAGTGCTGTAAGAGCTAAGAGGAGGATACCTCACCTGCAGGTAAACGAACAGGAAATGCTTTCTGGAGGAAGTGATCCTTCAGCTAAGTTGTCAGTACTAAATACAGATTTGCCAGGCAGACAACGGAGAGAAGGACATTGCAGGCAGAAGGCACGACCCATGTAAATGCATGAAGGCCTAAGAGGACATGATAGTTTGGAGAACTAGGAGAGTCAGCTAAAGGTGGAGCTTAGGATCCATGGGTGAACAGAATGAAAAGGATGTCAGCAGCAGGTCAAAAGGATCAGAAAGTCAGGTATGGAGTTTGACCTTTAACAGAATGCCCCCCTCAGGGCTAAAGTTATTCCCTCCATTCTTACCAAATTCCTATTTGATTACTTGTTTACTGGTCTTTCCCATTGAACTATGGGCCCCTTAAGGTCTCAAACCCAGTGTCTTGTTCTTTAAATTTCCAGTGCCTAGGATTTAGGTAGCACATAACTAATGTGGAAAGGAAGGAACTTCTGTAAGGTCACACAGCTACTCAGTAGCAGACGTAGGACTCAAATATCAGTCTCCAGAGTGTTTGTAACTGTTTTACCACATTCCTCAGAGTTGGATATACAAGGAATTTAAATCTTTCATTTAATTCAGTCTTCATTGTACTGGAGTTTTTCCTTTCATGGCTTAATGAACTTCTTCATTCAGAAACAGGCTACTAGGGAGGCAAATTCAAATCTCAGAAATACTTAGTGAAGATAGTTTGAACACTAGGGATTAAGTCATTATTCCATATATAATTTTTGGCAAGTTACAGCCTGCTCTTGGCTTTACACTGTGCACAATATGACCTCATCTAGTGTTATTGCTGGCATTACAGGTACAAATATCAGTAGAACATTACTCGCTCAAGACAAAACAGCAGTAGACCAAAGAAGGTCTAAATTGCCAAGTGCCTCAATTCAGACAGGCCAGAAAAGGTCTACTATACCATTTCTCTCATGACTCACAAAATTTATCTAAGATAACAAATCTGTGTTGGTCCAAACATGACAAATGAACATCATTTCGATCAGAGAAGCACAACAGGAAATACTTGAAAGGTCATCTCATTTCTGTAGTTATGCATAGATTACTTAAAATTCTTTCTACTATTTTCCTGGACTTTAGTTTCTCCCCATTCCGACTCACTCTATATACTGTCGACCAGTTAGTCATCCTAGCTCTGCAACTTTGGGCAAGTTACCTAACTTCTCAGGGTCTCAGTTTCTTCATCTGCTAAATGAGGGGGCTGTGCTAGATTAGTGCTTTTTATACTGTGTTACTTAGAGCCCTCGAGTGCTTAGAGCCCTCAGAAGTGCTTTGGTGCCTTGTGTGCCACTGCACAAGTTGGGGAAAAGATGGGCTGAGTTGGAAGGCTTCTGTGTATCTACTTCAAACACAGCAGCCCTTTTAAAAACTATGGGCCTGTCTAAAATTTGGTTTGGAAAAAGAGTTCTGCTACTACAAAAAGTTTAAGTGACATTATACTTACAAGATTTCTAAGGGCCCTTCTGGTTCCCCTAAACTAGGATTTTTTTTTAAAATGTCTCATACACAACAGGGATTTAATGGGATAAAGTGTTTACACACAGAAACACAATAAATGACTCATTGTTATTATTACCTTTTTTCTAACCACTTTTTAGTCTTGGTATTATCTCAATAAGATGCAATGTAATACATAAATGATGATGTGAATATACGATATGCACTGTGAAAGTAACTGGCGATTCTCATGAAGACTGTCATTTTGAAAGCCATAGAAAAATGGCTTACAAAGTTCAAGACCAAATTCAAATTCTGCATATTTTTTTTTCTCTTAGGCAACAGTAAAACTATGTCTTAATCCAAGCAAATATGCAGGAACAAATTATCTTTAGTCTCACAAATACTGTTTTAGAAACAGCAGCCTCATCACACCCGCGCCTCAGAGCGTACGGCACTGCCCAGACCCGGATCGGCGACGAGTAGACACGCGAAAAGCAGCACCTAGGGTTTGCTTGTTTGTTCGCGCGTTGTGTGTCTGTAACAGATGCCTAATACTGGTAATAGACAGCCTGGTAAAATGAGTCTACGGAAACAGTTGCTAGGTTTATCTGACAGCCGCTTCTAGTAGTCGTCCGACGCCTAGGTAACAATGGAGCCACTGGACCAATGTTGCGCCCCGTCCGGTTTCGTTGCTGGCAGCCCCGCCCATTTGTCCCAGGGCCGGAAGTGAGGTCTTCGGTGTTCTTCCCTGCCCCAAGATGGCAACGGCCGAAGACGAGTTACTGCTGCCGCGGCTCCCCGAGCTGTTCGAAACCAGCAAGCAGCTTCTGGACGAAGTGGAAGTCGCGACTGAACCCACCGGCTCCCGCATCATCCAAGATAAGGTGCTCAAGGGATTGGACCTCCTGAAGAAGGCTGCCGAAATGTTATCGGAGCTCGACTTGTTCAGGTATGGGGAGAGGGTAGTATGACTGAGAACGTAGGTAATAATAGTTACCAAGGGCGGAACCGTTGATCATGGGTGCAGGAGACCTTTAAAACCCGGAGCCTTTCTTTCCTACCTCCCACTGCGACCTTGTGTACATTGTTTACATTCTCCACCTCTCTTCCGAGATAAGTATCACACGACTCTGCTCCCTAGTGTTGGCTATTTGCATAGGCATTGGGTGTGAGCGCACAGCCACTGTCAGTGAAGAAAACTGGCAGCTGTTCCCGGTGCCTCCTCCCTTTGTCCCACCCACACCCACACCCCAGCCCTTCCCTCCCCCAGGAAGACAGGGCCACAGTTTTAATGCCCAGCCAGACTTCACAGCCTTCTCTTTGCTCTTTCCAGCCGAAATGAAGATTTGGAAGAGATTGTCTCCAGCGATCTGAAGTACCTGATGGTGCCAGCATTTCAAGGAGCATTCGCCATGAAACAAGTCAACCCCAGCAAGCGTCTAGATAATTTGCAGTGGGCTCGAGAACGCTTTTTAAACTACTTAACTCAGTGCCAATACTATCATGTGGCAGAGTTTGAGCTGCCCAAAACCAAGACCAACTCCACTGAAAATAACACTGCTAATTCCTCCATGGCCTATCCTAGCCTCGTTGCTATGGCATCTCAGAGACAGGCTAAAATAGAGAGGTGGGTCATTTGAGGACTGCCCAATGGCAGTGCTGTTGGTGGGGAGGGGTGCATGTTTGTTTTTTTTTTCTGGGGGTGGGGTGGGAAACAATGGTGTGTGTCACTCTTTGGATTCTTATTTAGCATAGGCCCTGGTGAGAGCAAACTCCTGAGTTTCTCAAGAAACCACTGCCTTGGTTGAAATGATCATACCTAACTGTCAGATCCCTAGCACCTTATGGTTGCCAACAACAGCAATGTAGTTTAGCAGAGTGTCTCCCAGTCTCTCCCACATCACAGCACAGCAATACTCACATGGTACAGTGAGGTATCTCTGAAGGGCACAAATATCTTGTACCTATAGTCCATTTATGGTCAATTGATTGGGAAGCTCTGTTCTAACAATACTGGATGAGGTGTGTAACATCCTGAACTAATATTAGTACTGGCATACTTTATTATGTGACCTTGAACACCTTGCTTACTCTCTTAGTTTAGTTTTTTAAAAAGAGTGCTCACAGTGTTTAGGAGCTATGCTAGGCACTGGGGATTCAAACTAAGTATGGGTGTTTGTATGAATATGGGTGGTCTCTGCCTTGGAGGAGCATGCAGTGTGGTGAGGAATAGAGGCATAGAAACAGTATAAATTATAAAATGATGTGATAGGGAAATGCACAGCTTATCGGGAGAGCAGACAGGAGGGGCACCTAACCAAAGAGGGAGCAGGAGAGAGGAGAAGGCTCCCTGGACGAGGTGACTCCTGTGATGAGTTGTTTAAGGATGCATAGGAGTATCATCTAGAGGAAGAAGAAAGGAGGGCTTTAGCCAGCAGAGATAATAGCATTAGTAAAGCTACAGGGACATTAAAGACCACAGTGCTGGGGTGGGGAACAACCGTAAGCAATTAGGTGTTGCTAGGACACAAAGTGGGTGGTGAAGAAGGGGAAAGAATGGTGCTGAAGAATTTGTAGGGTTCACACCAAGGAGAGCTTGGAGTGCGAGGAAGGTGAAAGAATGACCTTGTTCCTGAGAACTTGGGAAGGGGGTTTGAATCCCAGCTCCAAAATTTAATCATTCTGATTTTGGGTAGGTTGCTTAATCCCTCAGTGCCTTAATTTCCCCAGATGTCAAATTGGATAATAATAGGTCCTATAAAATAGCAGAGAAAAAGCTCTTACCACATTGTCCGATACAGTAAGCGCTCAAAAGTCAGCTATTGTTGTATCTTTGTAACTGAGTACCGGTTGTGGAATGAGAGACCTGGGTTTGAGACCAGCTTTACTTATAAGACATTGAACTTTGGGTAACTTATGTAACCTGTCTGAGCCTCAGGTTTCCTCATATGTGAAGTCTAAGTAACAGTGGTACCTATCTCATAGGGTTAAGAGGCATTAATAAAATAAGCCACATAAAACAGCTAGCATAGTATGTGTTACATAGTAAATATTCTATAAATCTTACCTATTATTAGGCTATGCTAAAGAGCTTGAGATTTGTTTGTGACTAGGGATCCACCGGAGGTGGGTTTTTTTTTTTGTCTTAAAGGGTAGCAAGGTCATATTTGCATTTTAACTGGCATACTCTGGCAGCAGTTAGGAAGCATTCTGAGGGAGAAGATTAGATTCAGTTACGTCACAGAGGTGATGAGACCTTACTACTGCAATGGCAGAAGGGATGGAGGGGATATATTTATAGGGTTGAATCTGCAGAAAATGATCAATTGGTTGTGACAGGTAGGGTAGAAGGAAGCAGCAAGGAAGATGTCCATGTTTCTGATGTAGGTGGGTGGCTGTGGAACTCATTGAGATGGGGGAATAGAAGAGGAAGAACAGATAGGGGAGAGTATGAATTGTATATTGAGACATGTTGCATTTAAGGTGCCTAGGAGACATCCAAGTCAAGGTATCTGTAGCATGAAGCTCAGAGGAGAGGCCTGGTCTAGAGACCTGAAAATTGATTGATTCAGTTAACATATTTATTGAGCCTTTACTGTGTGCTAAGTAATGGAGACCCAGACAAAGTCCATGACCTCATGGAGCTCTTGTTTTGGTGGAGGAGACAGACAGTAAGCTAGTAAATAAAAATGTGATTTTAGGTGGTAAGGGCTTTAAAGAATAATAAAGTTAAGAGCTAGTGAGTGACAGAGAATGATTTTTGAGGAAATGGGATAGACTGATATGAAGTGGAATTCAGTATCATGTCCTTTGTAAGAAGGTAGGAAGCCCATTGGCATATAACAGTAGTTTAAACAGTGAGTTTGGTATCCAAATAATCGTAATATAGGAAGGTAGGAAGCCCATTGGCATATAACAGTAGTTTAAACAGTGAGTTTGGTATCCAAATAATCATAATATAACCCAAAAAAAGACTGTAAATGCACTAGAGAGATGCAAATGGTGTTGTGGACAAAGACCAGGGAGTGATCACATCTGGTTGGAGGGTTAAGGGAAAGGTTTCCGAATGTAGTTGCATTTGAGGTGAGACTAGAAGGATGGTTAAAAATGCAAATTATAGGTTAGCCTGAATGTAAAAGTAATAATACTCATTGTAGAAATTTGGAAAACAGAACATTTTTTTAAATTAAAAATAATTCTTCATCCTAGCACTCAGAGATGATCTTTGTTAACTATCTGATGTATTTCCTTCCAGATATATAGTTATTTTAGTTAATAAATTTGGAAGAATACCATAAATATAGATTTTTTAATCCTTTTTTTTTTAAACCTAACATCCTGTTTTGGTTTCCCAATGTCTTTTGACGCTGTGGTATTTAATAGTTAAATAGTATTCCAGCTTAACAGTCATATCATAATTATTTAAACTAATCTTTTATTGTCATGCTTAGCCTGTTTATGGGTTGATTTGTTGATTTGTTGTTATGAGGAAACATAACTGCATCTGTCACTGTTCCTGTAGGACAGATTTCTAGAAGGACCAGTGGCTAAATCAAAAGGTTTGAATATTTTGGCTCTTGATGGTAATTATATTGCTTTCCACAATAACAAAGTTTCAAAGTATGTCCCACTGCAACAGTATTGAATGGCAACACTTAGAAAACCCAGATGGGCAAGCAGGAAAGATACCACATTGTTTTGGTTTGCATTTCTTTGGTTAGAAAGCTTGATCTGTGAATTTGTTTTTTAATGCCTGACAGATGAGATACCAACACTATCTTTTCGCTAATGGCTCCCATATTTATATCACTAACCCAGACCTCTCCTGACTTTGAACACCATACCATATGTGGATGTTTCACAGACATCTTAAACTTAACATGCCCTAAATTGAACTGCTGGCTTTTTAATCCCCAAATGTGCCCCCACACTCATGTCTTTACCATCTCAATAAACAGACCACCACTCACCCAGGTATTAAGCCAGAAACGTGGGAGTTAGCTTCAGTTCCTCCCTTCTGAATTGCCACATCCAGTCCATCAACAAGGCCTGCAAGTTCTAGCTACAAAACGTACCTTATGTCCTTCTGTTTCTCTTTCTCCACTATCATACCTTCATCTAGGCCACCAGCATCTCGCACTTGAAATATCCAAAAAGACCTGGATGATCTGGCACCTGCCTCTCTCCAATCTCGTCGTATATCATACTCCTCTTGTTCACTAGACTGCTGCCGTAATAGCCTTCTTTCAGTTCTGAACAGATCCAGTTCTTTCCTTCTACAGAGTCTTTGTACATGTTGTTCTCTTTGCATGGAATGCTCTTTATTTATCTGTCTTTCTGGGCTTTGTCTTTCTCCCCTACTGGAATGTATACTTCATGAGAGCAGTAGCCATTTCTCTCCTGTTCTCTGTGGTATGTCTAGCACAGGGCTTGGTATATAGAAGGTGCTCAAAATATATTTATTCTTGACAAGCAGGGGGGAACAACATGAGCAAAAGCCCAAGGCAGGGTAGTTGGAGGTATGTACAGGAAATGGAGAATAGTCTGATTTGGCAGAAGCTAAGAGTAGTATGGTTGGAGGACTATAAGGAAGTGATGTGTATGGAACATTGAAAGGGAAGAGAAGAGCAGAAAGACAAGTTAACGTGTTATAATAGTACGTCAACTGGGAAGAAGTGATAAAAATGAAGTTACAACTATCAGATGTTATTTTTTTCTTACATCTTTATTAGAGTATGATTGCTTTACAATGGTGTGTTAGTTTCTACTTTATAACAAAGTGAATCAGTTATACATATACATATGTTCCCATATCTCTTCCCTCTTGCATCTTCCTCCCTCCCACCCTCCCTGTCCCACCCCTCTAGGGGGTCACAAAGCACTGAGCTGATCTCCCTGTGCTATGCGGCTGCTTCCCACTAGCTATCTATTTTATGTTTAGTAGTGTATATGTGTCCATGCCACTCTCTTACTTTGTCACAGCTCACCCTTCCCCCTCCCTGTGTCCTCAAGTCCATTCTCTAGTAGGTCTGTGTCTTTATTCCTGCCTTACCCCTAGGTTCTTCATGACATTTTTTTCCTTAAATTCCATATATATGTGTTAACATACGGTATTTGTCTTTCTCTTTCTGACTTACTTCACTCTGTATGACAGATGGGTAAAGAAGATGTGGCACATATATACAATGGAATATTACTCAGCCATAAAAAAAAACGAAATTGAGCTATTTGTAATTAGGTGGATAGACCTAGAGATATTACTTTTGCAAGAAGCATTTATATGATTAGAAAAGAAATTGTTCAAATCCTTGTTTAATTTCTGTAAGTCCTCTATCCCCCACCTCATGACTTTACACACTGAGGCCATCCTACATAAAACACCTGAATGGTATGTTCTCTCTCTCCCTCAAAACCTGTTTCTTCACATATCTTCTCTAATTCCCATCTTTGAGGCATAAGTCTTGATTAACTGTACCTACATTCTTTCAACAGAACTGGAGAAGTAGAAGCTGGGTAAGTAATGAGTCTAGTTTTAGGTTTACTGAATTTAGGTCCTGAAGTGACAACTGGACAGCCATGTCCATAGACAGATGGAAACGTGTAACTAAAACTTATCAGACTGTTTTGCTACTAGTGCTAAAAATTCAGGAGTGTCACTGGGTGTGGATAGTTTGCCAAGAAAAAACATGTAGAGAGAGAAAAAAGTCAAGGATAAAACCTTGGGGCAAATTAAGGGAGAAGGAAGAGGAAAGAAAGAGCAGAGGTAAGAGACTCAACAAGGTACAGGTAAAAGTACTTACAGAAGCATGGGGAAGAGAGAGGACAAATGTCATATCCTCTTTGAAGCTTCTCTCTACCTGTCTTCCCTCCCAAATACTGTAGCACTTAGTTTATGTTACTTACCAGGCCATAACAATCTGTTATTTTCTAGACTTGGAAGTTCTAAAGGTCAGAGACCTTGACTAATTTTATCCTTAGTATCCTAATTATATCATTATATCCTTGGTACCCAACCGGTAGTTGGATCATAGTAGGTATTTGAGGTATCTTTGGGAAGGACAGAGTAGTCATCAGAAAGATGGAAACAATAGAGTATAGCAGAAAAAACCTGGGCTTTGGAGCCAGGCCTGGGGTTACCAGTCCAATTTCTGCCACCTAGTAGATGGGTATCATCTGGCCTCCCTTAACGTCAGTTTTTCCCATCAGATAACAATATATTGCTGCTTACAAAGCACTTTCATGAATATTGTTTATTTGACCCTCTTAACAGCCCCATGAAGCAGATATTATCCCATTTTAGAAATAAGGAAATGGGCTCTGAGTACTGACTTGTCCAAAGTTACATGGCTGGTAAGTGACCAGGCTTTATTTTTGTTTTTGTTTTTTTGTGGTACGCGGGCCTCTCACTGTTGTGGCCTCTCCCGTTGCGGAGCACAGGCTCCAGACGCGCAGGCTCAGCGGCCATGGCTCACGGGCCCAGCCACTCCGCGGCATGTGGGATCTTCCCAGACTGGGGCACGAACCCGAGTCCCCTGCATCAGCAGGCGGACTCTCAACAACTGCGCCACCAGGGAAGCCCCGCAGGCTTTAGACTCAGGTCTTCAAATTCCCAGTTCTAGTGCTGTTTAGAAAAGAGAGAAAAGTGGTCATTTGAAAAGGCAGAACATGGATTGAGGGAAGGTGTTTCTAGGATAGGGGAAAGGCACCAGTAGAGTAAAAAATTGTAACTGCTAATGACAGGGAGGATGATTGAGTGAGGCTTGGAAGAATGTGGGTGGGGACAGGATTGATAGCCAAAGTGGAATGGTAAAGACATTAGCTGCTTAAAGGCAAGAGGAGAGGAGGAAAGGTGAAGCTATAGAGATTTTAAGTTAAAAAGGGAAATTGAATTTGTACATTGGCTGGCCATCTGGTGAGCATGATGGTGGCATGGAATCCACAAAAAAATGAGCAAAAAGATAGCTGAACAAGAGTGACCGTTCCACTGAGGTTTGATCATATGAATTTGTAGTTGACTCATTTGACACAAATTTGTAATTCGTTACCTCTCTTCAGCACCTTGGGAACAGAAAAGGGGAATGAATGATGAAAGTTGCCCAGAGTCAGAAGGGTGTCAGGCAGTGGGGAATTCTAGGGTGATAGGGAGTGTTTGCATGCAGCGGCTCACCATAGGAAATCTAGAACAGTGACAAAGGCCTAGGACAGTGGTTTACAATCTGTTCCTTCGAGCCCTAAGATTCCACCACAGTGCATGGGTAGGGGGCATGTTGGGAGCCCTCCTCTGATTTAACCAAGGTGGATTTTATCTTTTATTACTTTTTGGAGGTCCAAATAAGCTCTTACAAGAAGAAAGCGTTCTTCTGCTAAGACAGAAAGGTTTAAAAAACACTGGCCCCAAAGAATAGGAGTTCAGGAACTTAGAAGTCCCAAAGATGACTAGGAGCAAAGTCATAGAAGCAAAGGAAGTACAGAAGAAGGAAAGACCAGAGAATGTGACTAGACCACATGCATGCAGAGGATAGGAAAGGAAGCACAGGAACCTTATTCAAAGGCCCAATAGACTAACCAAGAATATACCCTGGATTACATACATTCTAAGGCCCTGATATGTGTGTGTGTGTGTGTGTGTGTATTTTTTCCTGACTTAGGTACATCCAGGAAAGAGGATGGGGGTAGGAGTGGCACCAGAGTTAAATGTTCTCAAGTGATATCTGTAATAGAATTCATGAAGTAGGAACTGACCTGTGTAGTGTTTGACTCAGAAGGCCACCTATGATGATGCTGTGACAGTTATTTGTAACATTACATAAAGTGCCCACTTATTGATTAAAAGGAGCAGAAGAGCCTAAAAGTTTTTATAATAAAGAATGTTTCCAGAGGGGAGGTTCTTGACTTTTTGTGGGTCGTGGACCTCCTTAACCTCTCCCCAGGGAGAAAAAAAAAGAAGAAGAAGAAGCATACACGTAGAATTCTATACAAAATTTCGGGGAGTTCAAGAACATCCCTCCCTCCAAACTCTGTCCGTGGACCTCAAGTTAAGAACTCTAGATTTGGGTGAACAAGCACAGAGGAGTGTCTGATTCTGGAGGTCTAAGTGTGGGGTTCCAGACATAGACATTTCAAGATACTTCTCTTGGAAGTCATGGAGTTTTCTCTTGACTCCTGTCTTTGCCTCAAGACCTTACATCCAATAAATCAACAAATACTGTTATATTTTAATTGCGTCCACATCTCACCACCTCCCTATTTCACGTCACTGTCTCTCACCTGGATTGTGGCAATATCCTCTTACAGATTTTCGTGCTCCACACTTGCCTCCCCCCATTGCCCACAGTCTACACACAACAGAGTAGTCCATTAAAAAAAAGTTCATTTCATGTATTCTACTTTAAAGCTTCCAGTGGCTTTCTCTTCTCAAAATATCATGACATTTGATATTTCATGTCTTCTTGGCCTACAGGTTCTACAAATTATGGTCCTGGCTATCTCTCTGACCTCACTTCCTATTATTCTTCACGCCATGCCAGCCACACTGACCTCCTTGCTATTTCTCAAACATGTCAGGCCAGCACTCTCCCACCCCAGGCGCTTCATATTTGCTTTTCTCCCTTAGAACACTGTTTCACATACTGGCATGGCTTCCATCCTTATTTCCTTGAAGTCTTTCCTCAAATGTCATCTCTTCAAAGAAGTCTCTCACCCCTACTTTTGCACCATCACTCTATCCACTTTACCTTGCTTTTTTTCCTTCTTCAGAGCACTTCACCACCACCTGACTCATCTATTTCTTTTTCTCTGTCTTCTCACACTAGAATGAAAGCTTTAAGAGAACAAGGACTTTCTTGTATGCACTGTTGTGTCTCAAGCACTGAGAACAGTACCTGTCACACAATAGGTACTCAGTAAATAGTCGTCCAGTGAGTGACAGATAACGTACTAGAAGGCATCTTGAAAAAGGCAGGCGGGGTGGATATGAGTCTTCAAATTATACTAGGATGAGTTAGAGGAGCTGGAAATGTTTTGCCCATAAGAAAAGAAGAGATGACCATTTTTTAGGCTGTTTCACAAGGAATTCCAGCATCAATGGCAGGTAAATGACCCCTAAGATTCTATGACTATTTGAATCTGTAATTCCCAAATGGACATTGTATATACTAAGCACCCAACCTAGTAAAGGTTGATGTCATAAAGTTGCTAAGGCACTCCCATCTCAAAATATGGGAAGAGTTGCTCAGATCAGGTTACTTCGATCTTTTTCTGGTTTCAGAATGTATTTCTCAGCTTCTGCTGATCGCTTCATTGCCTTGTAGTCTTAAGAGAACTGCCTTGGTGGCAAATTCTGAGATATAGAATCTGTATTTTTGCCTAAATGGAAATCGGTGTACCTGGTCATTTGTAAAGGTAAAATTGTATTGTGGCCTTCTTTTGAAGGAACACCTCTTTATTTTTAAGTTCATGGCTAATGTGTTTCTGTGGAACAGATACAAGCAGAAGAAGGAGGTGGAGAATAGGTTGTCTGCAATGAAATCTGCTGTGGAAAGTGGTCAGGCAGATGACGAGCATGTTCATGAATATTACCTCCTTCACCTTCGAAGGTGGATTGGTATCAGCCTAGAAGAGATTGAGAGCATTGACCAGGAGATAAAGATCTTGAGAGGAGAAGACTCTTCAAAAGAGGTAAGCCTGGTTGCTGCCTATATCGCTAAAAAAGCTACTGTCACAGATTTGAATCTTCTACAGGAGAGTAATCGAATTAAAATCCTTTTAAGTCTCCATAAAATCATTGTTCTTATTAAGATTAGTGGAGGAAGGCTGAAGGTTCACTAGGATAGCTTTCTTTCTAGCTTATAGTATTGTTCCCCAGTGTTTTCTAACCTGTAACACACTTCCAGTCTTTTGTAATTTTGTGACATGCTAGGAGGGAAAGAGCCTTCTCTGAAGTGAAAATTGGTTTGGGCTGTGAGCAGTCATGACTGCTGAAGGAAGGCATAGGGAGGTGGGCCTTGAAAACCTATGCGTGACTGTAATAAACAGGAAGAGGGATAGGATGGGAATGAAGAAGAAGTGTGTAACTGGAGAAAGAGAAAAGAGTAAAAAGAAGATAAAGCAAAAGACATGGAATGTGTTTAGATTGGGGGAGAAACCAGGATTTAACCTTACACAGTGATACACTCTCACACCTTAGGTCACCCAAGTATGAAACACAGCAAGGACATCTCTGTGCACAAAATATTGGGCATATTGGTAAAGAAAATTTGTTGTAACCCCACTTTGGCTGCCTCTGAAGATCATAACCGTGTTTTGGAGCTGCTACTTCAAAATATTAGGCTCTGCTGCCACTTATTTTTTGGTTCAGAATATAACATGAATTGAGTTGAATTTATCAGCTAGTTGCAGGCATTTAAGTCCTCAGAGAAACCTCTTGCTAATTTGATTTGCACTAATTAGCTCAGGAGCTTTTGCCTCAGGGTAACATCAACCTAGTTTCTCCTGTGAAAGGATCAAAGAATGAACAATTAGTATTCTAAAACCTTAAGGCCCCTTGGGCATATCTAGATGAGTGGTTCACAAGCATCCTGAGGCTGGACTCTTCTGGATCCTCCCATCTCCTTAGTTTTTTGTTTTTATGCCCTCTCATTTGGTATTGGGATTGGCTCTGGAAGTGATGGAGTTTAGAAGCAAGTGAACATCTTTTCTTTGATCTTTTCTTTGGTGTGCCCCTGGACAGCCAAGTTTCCTTGAAACATTTCTATACACCTATATATGAAAGATACTAACCCATTCTTCACCTCCTTGCATTTAGGAACATCCACTTCTAAAACACCCTAGGGAGCTCATGACAGTTAATAGCAAAATTACATTGGACAGGGTTTTAGCAGAAGGGTCTTCATAATTCAGCTTTAGCACTGAAGGCCAGGCTAAGGAAAGGGGCTTCAAATTCAGCTCAAGGGTTTTAGATGGAACATGGAAGAAGGCTTTGGAATCTTCCTCTTTGGAGGGGAGTATTTTAAAGTCAAGTAATTTTTCACTTGTGGTGAAATGGTTCCTGGGAGAGCTTTCTCTTCCTCCCTTTCCAGCAAGATACTTGGGCCACCTCAGGAGAGCTAACCAACCTCCACCATTAGTATTCTGCATATATATGTTAGAGACTGATAAGTAGGGCTCTTCAAGCACCTAAACACATAAGAGCCTGCATAGTGGGGTGGGCAGAATGATAAGTACACTTCTGATAATTAATTTCCTTTTTAGGTATCAACTTCTCACTCATCTCATCAGGACAGGCCTCCAATGAAACTGTTTGTTCCCACTCGGAACATGGTCCAAACCAAGTAGGTAGTATTAAAAAGTGGGTTGCCTTTGCAAGCCCCCTGCTTTTATGGTTCATTTACAGTGCATGAGTAACAGAAGGTAATGGCTTCACCTGGGGAGGCTGTTCTTTCATCAGAGGGATATTATCTCCTCTGATACTTTCTCTGTCTTCATCAGACATTTCCCTCACAAACTTGAGCTTAAAAATAGGCTAGAAAGGAAACCAACAAAAATTAATTAACTAATTAAAAACAGAAAAAAGAAAAGAATCTAAGGGAGAATTGTAGACCTTAAAATTGTTTCCCACTGTTTCCTTGAGCTACAGTTCTCAAAAGGACATGTTTGCCTATCTAGGTTTTAATTCTGAGTTTTGGGATGCTTTTCCATAGGGTGACAGAAGAGTCTTCTTCCTCTGTGTATCTTTTATACCCTCCAAGTATAAATACTCCTTCCCTCGTATCATCACTCCTCTATGGGGCGTTAGCCTCCAGGATTGCTTACTGGGAGATGATTCTGGGCTATGTATCTTCTCATGAAAGCTCTTGCCTTTAATTCTCCTTTTTTACATATCCTAACAGGAGTTTGCACAAATCCTCAGAAGATAGCTGGGTAGGGGAGCAAGGATGAAACAGACACAGACTTTATGACTAAAGAGAAGAGGCTTTTTAATAGAGCTATTTATGTTTACTTTTCTAAGTGCAGTGTGATTCTTGCAGAGTATTTGGAGCTGGTTATCCAGGTCTGGCATCTATGACAGTGAATGACTGGTATGACCAGCATCAGAAATTTGGAGCATTACCCGATCAGGGTATAGCCAAGAAAACATCAGGTATGGAGGGGTGGGAGGAGAGTAGTTATACTACTTCACTACTGGTCCCTAACTCTGGAGCAATTAAATTCAGACCAAGTATTGTTGCCCTTTAAAAGCAAAAGAAATCTGGACAAAGATTCTGAGTAATAGAACGGGTGGTTGCCACAGGAGAGGGAGGTTGGAGAGGGGAGATAGGTGAAGGGGATTAAGAGCTATACACCTCTAGTTATAAAATAAAGCCATGGGGGTGTAATATACAGCATAAGAAATGTGGTCAATAATATTATGATAACTTTGTGTAGGGACAGATAGTTACCAGATTTATGGTGGTGATCATTTCATAATATATGCAAATGTCAAACCACTGTAATGCACCTGAAACTAACATATTGTACATCAACTATATTTTGATTTTTTTTTAATTGGTTGAGATTAATAGATTGGCAATGACAGGAGAAAGCGTTGGTTAACTTGAAATAAGCCAATCTGGGGAAAAAAAAAAAAAGATTGGTAGAAAATGAAGAGCCTCAATGACCTGTGGAACAATGTAAAAATGTCTACCATATGTACAATTGGAATACCAGTAGGAGAGAAGAAAGAGAGAGAAGGGGCCATTAAAAAAAATTGAAGAAATGATGGCTGAAATATTCCCCAAATCTGTGAAACGCAAATTTTCAAATTTAGAAATATCAGTAAGCCCTAACTAAGCAGGTTTTAAATACAGTGAAAACCAAGCATAGGCACGTCGTAGTCAAACTGCCGAAAACAAAAGAAAAAGAGAATCTTGAAAGCAGCCAGAGATAAAGTACATATTACACACAGAAGAACAATGATATGAATTGTTGTCACCTTCCCATTTGAAACAGTGAGTCCCAGAGATAGTAAAGCAATGCCTCAATTAAACACTCCAGTTTTATTTATTTATTTATTTAACTTTTCATTACGTTGGGTCTTCATTGCTGGGCGCGGGCTTTCTCTAGTTGCATCGAGCGGGGGCTGCTCTTTGTTGCGGTGTGTGGGCTTCTCGTTGCGGTGGCTTCTCATTGCGGAGCACAGGCTCTAGGTGCTTGGGCTTCAGTATTTGTGGCACAGGGGCTTAGTTGCTCTGTGGCACGTGATATCTTCCCGGACCAGGGCTCAAACCCATGTCCCCTGCGTTGACAGGCAGATTCTTAACCAGTGCGCCACCAGGCAAGTCCCTAAACACCCCAATTTAAAAATGAGTAGAAGACCTTAGACACCTCACTGAAGAAGATTATATAGATGGGAAATAAGCATATGAAGAGATGCCCAATATCATGTGTCATTAGGGAATTGCAAGTTAAAACAACAGTGATCCCACTACACCCCTATAAGAATGGCCAAAATCCAAAATACTGACAACACTAAATGCTAGCATGGATAATGGAGCAACAGGAACTGTCATTCATTGTTGGTGGGAATATAAAATGGTACAGACACTTTGGAAGACAGTTTGTCAGAATTAAACATTCTCTTACCATACTATCAAGCAGTCATGCTCCTTGGTATTTACCAAAATGAGTTGAAGTTAGGTCCACACAAAAATTGTACACAAATGTTTTTAGCAGCTTTATTCATAATTGCCAACATTTTGAAGCAACCAAGATGCCCTCAGTAGGCAAATGGATAAACTGTGGTACATATAGACAATGGAATAATATTCATTGCTAAAAACGAATGAGCTATCAAGACATAGAAAGACATGGAGGAACCTTAACTGCATATTACTAAGTGAAAGAAGCTAATCTGAAAAGGCTACCTACTGTATGATTCCAGCTACATGACATTCTGGAAAAGGCAAAACTATGGAGAGAGTAAAAGGGTCAGTGGTTGCCAGGGATTAGAGGAAAAGGAAGGACGAATAGGCAAAACCCAGCGGATTTTGGGGGCAGGTAGACTATTCAGTATGATGCCGTAATGGTGAATATATGTCATTATACATTTGCCCAAATCCATAGAATGTACAACACCAAGAGTGAACCCTAATGTAAACTGTGGACTTTGCATGATGATGATGCATCAATTTAGGTTCATTGATTATAACAAATGTACCACTGTGGCTCAATGTTGTTAGTGGGGGGAGGCTGTGTCGGTGTGGGGCAGGGGTATATAGGAATGCTATGTACTTTTCATTCAGTTTTACTGTATATCTAAAACTGCTCTAAAGCTAAGGCCTTTTTAAAAAAATAATGTAAAGAGAGAAAGCTATAAAGTCAATGGAGAAATTAAAAGGGAGAAAGGCAAGAAAGAATGGAGAAACAAAAAACAGATGAGATAAACAGAAAACCAATAGCAGAATGGTAAATCCCAATTCAGCCATGTCAGTAATTATGTTAAATATAAATGGAGTAAACCTTCAAATTAGAAATCAGAGATTGATTACCAGACTCAACCACATGCTGTCTATAAGAGGTGCATTTTATTTGTTTTTTAATTAAAGTATAGTTGATTTACAATATTAGTTTCAGGTGTACAGCAAAATGATTCAGTATTTTTGTAAATTATGCTCCATTATAAGTTATTACAAGATAATGAGTATCCCTGTGCTATACAATATATCCTTGTTGATTATCTATATTATACGTAGTAGTTTGTATCTGTTAATCCCATACCCCTAATTTGTCCCTCCCCAGTTTCCTTTGCCCCCTTAGGTAGCCGCAAGTTTGTTTTCTATATCTGTGAGTCTGCTTCTGTTTTTCATATCCGTTCATTTGTATTACTTTTTAGATTCCACATATACATAATATCATACAGTATTTGTCTTTCTCTGTCTGACTTATTTCACTAAGCATAATACCCTCTAGGTCCATCCATGTTGCTGCAAATTGCAGAATTTCATTCTTTTTTATGGCTGAGTAATAGCCCATTCTCTGTGTGTATGTATGTGTACATATATATGTATACCACATTGTCTTTATCCATTCGTCTGTTGATGGGCACTTGGGTTGCTTCCATCTCTTGGCTATTGTAAATAGTGCTGCTATAAACATCAGGGTGCATGTGTCTTTTCAAATTAGTGTTTTCATTTTTTCTAGATATATACCTAGGAATGGAATTGCTGGATGATATGGTAGTTCTATTTGTAGGTTTTTGAGGAACCTCCATACTGTTTTCCATAGTGGCTGCACCAATTTACATTCTTACCAACAGCGTACGAGGGTTCCCTTTTCTTCACATCCTCTCCAGCATTTGTTATTTGTAGACTTTTTGATGATAGCCATTCTGACAGGTGTGAGGTAATACTTAATTGTGGTTTTGATTTGCATTTTTTCTAATAATTATTGATGTTGCGCATCTTTTCACATGCCTGTTAGCCATCTGTATGTCTTTGGAAAACTGTCTCTTCAGGTCTTCTGCCCATTTATTGGGTTGTTTGTTTTTTTGATGATGAATTGTATGAACTGTTCATAATATTTGGGGTAGTAATCCTTATGGGTCACATCAGTTGTAAATATTTGCTCCCAGTGTATAAGTTTAATTATGTCCCATTTGTTTAGTTTTGCTTTTACTTCTTTTGCCTTAGGAGAGAGAGCCAAAAAAAATATTGCTACGATTATGTCAGAGTGTTCTGCCTATATTCTCTTCTAGGAGTTTTATGGTTTTAGGTCTTATATTTAGGTCTCCTAATCCATTTTGAGTTCATTTTTGTATATGGTGTGAGGGAATGTTCTAATCTCATTGTTTTACATGTAGCAGTCCAATTTTCCCAGCACCATTTATCAAAGAGACTGTCTTTTCTTCATTATATATTCTTGCCTCTTTTTTCATAGATTAATTGACCATAGCCTATTTCTGGGCTCTCTATTCTGTTCCATTAGTCTGTGTGTCTGTTTTCAAGCCAGTACCATGCTGTTTTGATTACTGTAGCTTTGTAGTATAGTCTGAAGTCTGGGAGCATTATACCTCTGGCTTTGCTCTTTTTCCTCAAGATTGCTTTGGCAATTCAGGATCTTTTGTGGTTCCATATGAATTTTAGGGTTATTTGTTCTAGGCCTGTGGAAAAATATCATGCATCTTTTGATAGGTATTGCATTAAATCTGTAAATTGCTTTGGACAGCATGGCCATTTTAATAACATTAATTCTTCTAATCCAAGAGCACAGGATATCTTTCCATTTCTTTGTATCATCTTTAGTTTCCTGCATAAATGTTTTATAGTTTTAGAGTATAGGTCTTTCACCTTAGTTAAGTTTATTCCTAGGTATTGTATTCTATTTGATGCAGTTTTAAGCAGGATATTTTTTTACTTTCTCTTTCTGATATTTTATTGTTAGTGTATAGAAATGCAACAGATTTCTGTATATTGATCTTGTATCCTGCAACCTTGCTAAATTCATTTATTCTAATAGTTTTTGGGTGGAGACTTTAGGGTTTTCTGGATATAGTACCAAGTCATCTGCAAATAATGACAGTTTTACCTCTTCCCTTCCGATTTGGATGCCTTTTATTTCTTCCTTATCTGATTGCTGTGACTAGGACTTCTAATACTGTGTTGAATAGAAGTGGCGAGAATGGGCATCGTTGTCTTGTTCCAGAATTTAGCAGGAAGGCTTTCAGCTTTTCACCATTAAGTATGACATTGGCTGTGGGTTTGTCCTAATTGGCCTTTATTATGTTGAGATATGTTTCCTCGATACCCACTTTCAGAGTTTTTATTATTAATGGATGTTGAATTTTGTCACATTGGTTTTTCTGCATCTATTGAGACGATCATGTGATTTTTATCCTTCCTTTTGATAATGTGGTGTATCACACTGATTAATTTGCATATATTGAATCACCCTTGTGACCCTAGAATAAATTCAGCTTGATCGTGGTATATGATCCTTTTTATATATTTTTAGATTTGGTTTGCTAATATTTTGTTGAGGATTTTTGCATTTATATTCATCAAATATACTGGCCTGTAATTTCCTTTTTTTGTAGTGCCACACTGTGTCATGGAGTGAGCAGGGCCAGAACATTCAGCTTGGGCTGGGGTACACATGCAGCAAAGTAGCTGTGGGAGACCCAGCAGCTCTGCTGCCATAAGAAGTCTGGGCTGCTTCTGGGGTGCCTCTTGAGTAAATTCCAGCAATGGTCACCACTGCTGCTGCATCTGGGCTCCACCCCAGGGCCAGGTCACCTCTCCATCTCAAGGTCAAGTCTTTTCCCAGGTCCTGGCCACCCTAGATCCAGTGCCATGCATATGGCATGAAGTGAGCAGGGCTAGAACATTCTTTCAGCTCTGGCTGGAGAGCACAGCATGGCTGTTGCATGAAACCAGTAGCCTAGGGCAGCAGGCTACTGGTTTCCCTACCCTACCTGAGGGCAATCTACCCACGCAGTACTCATGAGTGGAACCCAGGCTTCTCTATGGACTTCTGTGTATCTTTCTTACAACCTTGGTTGTACAGGAGTCTTTCTGCCAATTTCCAGTTAGTTTTCAGTGAGAATTGTTCCACACATTGATATATTTTTGATGTGTTCGTGGGGAGAGGTGACCTCCACCTCTTCTTACACCACCCTCTTGATCTCCTGTCAAGAGATGCATTTAAATATAAAGGTACAGATTGGTGGAACGTAGAAAGATTTTCTAAATATACCATGCTAACAGTAAACATAAGAAAGCTGCAGTAGCTATGTAATGTCAGATAAAGTAGACTTCAAGACAAAAGGTGTTACTGGACTTTCAAAAGGACTTTTAGTGCTGATAAAAAGGGCAATTTATCTGGAAGACATACCAATCATAAACATGTTTGTGACTAATAACAACCTTCAAATCACATGAAGAAAAAATTGACAGAATTAATGGAGAAATAGATGAATCTACAGCCATAGTTAGAGATTTTCATACTTCTCTTTCAGTAACTAAAAGAATTTCTGGACAGAAAATCAGTAAGGACATAAAAGATCTGGAGAAAATTCACAGCCACCTTAACCTGTTTGACATTTATAGAAAAATATATCCAGTAGCTGCAAAATACACCTTTTTTCAAATGCACATTGTACGTTTACTAACTTAGACCATATTCTGGGCCACCAAATAAGTGTCCATAAACTTTCTTTTTTTAATTAAGTAATTTATTTTTAAAATTAATTAATTTGGCTGCATTGGGTCTTAGTTGTGGCACATGGGATCTTCATCGTGGCACGTGAGATCTTTCGTTGCGGCCTGTGGGCCCTTCATTGCAGTGTGTGGGCTTCTCTCTAGTTGTGGCGCATGGGCACTAGAGCGCACAGGCTCAGGAGTTGTGGCACACAGGCTTAGTTGCCCCATGGCAGGTGGGTTCTTATTTCCCCAACCAGGGATCGAACTCTTGTCCTCTGCACTGGAAGGCGGATTCTTAACCACTGGACCACCAGGGAAGTCCCTCCATAAACTTTGAAAGATTGAAATTGCACTATGCTCTCTGACCACAATCTAATTCAGTTAGCAATCAATGACATATAGGAATTCACTAAATATTTTAAAATTAAATAAGATACTTATAAATAACCCATCAGTCAAAGAAGAAATCACAAAGAAAATTAAGAAGTATTTTTAACTGAATAATATTGAAATACATTAAAACTTGTGGGATATAACTAAAGCAGTGCTGAGAGGGAAATGTATAACTTTAAGTAGTTATATGAGAAAAAAGAAAGGTAAAATCAGTTACTAAGGTACTAACTTAAGACGTCGGAGAAAACGAGAACAAAATTAGCTTAAAGTATATGGAAGAAAGGAAACAATAAAGATTGAGAACCTTGAGGGGGGTTGGTGGTCGTAGTGTTGCACAAGAGTCAAACATATGTATACCCTCATGACCTGGCAGTTTCACTCCCAGGTATATACCTAAGGGGAATGAGACCATATTTCCTCAAAGGCCTTGTACAAGAATGCTCATAGCAGCATTATTTGTAATACCCCAAACTGAACACTACTTAAATGCCCATACATAGTAGAATGGATAAATACATTTTGGCATATTCACACAGTGAAATACTATTTAGCAATAAGGTTAAATAGACTATAGTTCTTATAAGTAACAAATATAGCTAAATTTTACAAACATAATTTGAATAAAAAGAAGTCAGGCACAAAAGAGCATAAAGTTCAGACATGGCTGAAACTTGTATATGCCAGTTAAAAGCCAGTATGGTGCTCACCCTTAGTGGGAGATCAAGAATGGAACTGGATCTGAGGGGGACTTCTGAAGAGTTAGTAATGTTTTGTATCTTAATCTGGGTACTGATTACATGGATGTGTTCAGATGTGAAAATTGATTGAGCTATACTGTGTATATTTTTCTGCATGTATGTTATATTTCAGTAAAAAGACAAAAGAAAAAATTCATGGATAATATTTACAGCAAAACTAAGTGACAGTGTATCCCCATGAAACTCAAAATAAAAACAGTTAAGGGCAAATCATTCATAGCCACAAGATCAACAAGGAATGGACATCTGTGTAGGAGAAAGCACAAGGAGTTGACAGACCATGTGAAAGACCTGACAAATGGGAGAATTCCAAAACAGCAAACAGGTATTCACTAAAAAGCGTGGCATTCTGACAAGCGTGAGGTGGTATCTCATTGCATTTGAGGTGGTTTTGATTTACATTTCCCTTATGATTAGTGATGTTGAGTACCTTTTCATGTGCCTGTTGGCCATCTCTATGTCTTCTTTGGAAAAATGTCTATTCAAGTCTTCTGCCCATTTCTTATTCAGATTGTTTGTACTGAGTTGTATGAGTTCTTTATATATTTTGGATATTAACCCCTTAACAGACATGTTATTTGCAAATATCTTCTCCCATTCAGTTAAGTTGCCTTTTTGTTTTGCTGATGGTTCCCTTTGCTGTGCAAAAATTTTTTAGCTTCATATGATTCCATTTGTTTATTTTTGGTTTTGTTGCTGTTGCCTGAGGAGACAGATGAAAAAAAATATTGCTAAAACCAATTTCAAAGAGCATACTGCCTGTGTTTCCTTCTAGAAGTTTTATGGTTTCAGGTCTTACATTTAAGTCTTTAATTATTTTGAGTTTATTTTTGTAAATGATGTGAGAAAATGGTCTAGTTGCATTCTTTTACTTGTAGCTATCCAGTTTTCCCAACACCACTAAGCCATTAAAAAGAATGAAATCTTGCAATCTGTGACAGCATGGATGGACCTGGAGGGTATTATGCTAAGTGAATAAGTCAGACAGAGAAAGATAAAACAAATGAGTCCTAAAAAACCCAGAAACAGACTCATAGATATAGAGAACAAATTAGTGGTTGAGAGAATGGGAGGATGGGTGAAATAGGTGAAGGGGATTAAGAGATACAAATTACCAGTTATAAAATAAATAAGTCACAGGGATATAATGCAGAGCACAGGGAATATAATCAATAATATTATAATAACTTTGTATGGCACATAATTGACACAAATATAGAATCACTATGTTGTACATCTGAAACAAATATTATATTGTAAGTCAACTATACTTCAGTTAAACATTTTTAATGAAAAAAATAAAAGTGTGGCAGTTCAGTGTAAGAACATTAGTTGAAATGGGAGGGGTTTTGCCCTCCAGTAAAAACTGAATGAATACAAGGAACCTGTGGTCAGAAGGTCTGAAAGGGATGGAGCAGGCTAACCCTTAATGAACTCTTGAAAATGAGCCACCAGATCTCCTGACTCATACACCGTCCCACACTGAGGAGAAATTGCTGATAATAAAATTCAGATTGAGCAGAACAGGGACAATAAAGAATAAGGAAAGAAAAGGTCTAGATAAGAATGGAAGACAGGACCAGAACCAAGAACTCTAATCAAGCAAGTCATCGTATTCCTTTAACATATATAAAAACAGCAGAAAGGGAGCCTCTGTGAAGTTAGAAAGCCACCCTGAACCATACTTTCTAAAAGCTCAGGAAAGCTTAGCACACATAAGAATGAGCAACAGATTGTGATGATGGTTCCACAGTTCTGAATATACTAAAAACTACTGAATTGTACATTTTAAATGTGTGAATTTTATGGTATGTGAAAAATATCTCAATAAAGCTGTGAGAAAAATGAATGGAAAATTAATCAAGGTCAGATCCCACAGAAAATTATCATAAGGAGAAAAAGAAGAGAATCAAAAGCATTCCATGTTGCTTATCTTTTTTAAGTATAGTAGTTTGTTAATCCCATACTCCTAATTTGTCCCTCCCTCCCTCCCTCCCTCCCTCCCTCCCTCTCTCCCTCTCTCTCTGCTTTGATAATGATAAATTTGTTTTCTATGTCTGTGGGTCAGTTTCTGTTTTGTATATAGATTCGTGTTATTTTTTAGATTCCACATGTAAGTGATATAAAGGATGTAAACTGAAAAAACAAATATATATAACTGAATCACTTTGCTGTACACCTGAAACTAACACAGTATTGTAAATCAACTATACTTCAACTAAAAAAAAAGAGAAAAAGGCGGGGGGGAAACATTCCAGAAAGACACACTCAAAAAACAACAAATTTAAAATATACTGTTTAAAAATAAATTGGAAGACATTAACAAAATTAAATAAGACATGGAAGAACAATACAAAGCAGGATTAGAAAAACTCTGAAATGTAGTGACAACTTGGGGGAAGTAAGTAGAAAGAATCACTTGACAAATGAAGGCTGAGGGACTTCCCTAGTGGTCAGTGGTTAAGAATCTGCCTTCCAATGCAGAGGATGAGAGTTCAATCCCTGGTCAGGGAACTAAGATCCCATATGCCATGGGGCAACTAAGCCCTTGCACTCTAGAGCCCATGAGCCACAACTAGAGAGCCCGTGTGCCGCAACAGAGAGTCTGCATGCCACAACTAAAATCCAATGCAGCCAAGTAAATTAAAATAGAAAAGAAAAGAGAAAGGAAGGCTGGGACTTCCCTGGTGGTCCGGTGGTTAAGACTCCATGCTTCCATTGCAGGGAGCGCAGGTTCGATCCCTGGTTAGGGAATTAAGAGCCCACATGCCATGTGGTATGGCCAAAAAATAAAAATAAAAAAAAATAGAGATGAAGCCTAAGGCAGAACACTCTTTGACATAAATTGTAGCAATATTTTTATGGATCTGTCTCCTCAGACAGAGGAAACAAAAGCAAAAATAAACAAATGGGACCTAATTAAACTTAAAACTTTTGCACAGCAAAGGAAACCATCAACAAAATGAAAAGACAACCTACAGAATGGGAGAAAATGTTTTGCAAATTATACGCCCAATAAGGGGTTAATATCCAAAGTATATAGATAGCTCATATAACTCAATATAAAAAAAACTTAAAAATGGGCAGACGACCTGAGTAGACATCTTTCCAAAGAAGATATACAGATGGCCAACAGGAACATGAAAATATGCTACTCATCAACATTGCTAATGATCAGAGAAATGCAAATCAAAACCATAATGAGATATCACCTCACACATGTCAGAATGGCTATCATCAAGAAGTCTACAAATAACAAATGTTGGCAAGGATATATAGAAATGGGAACCCTACTACGCTGTTGGTGGGAATATAAATTGGTGTAACTACTATGGAAGGCAGTGTGGCAGTTTGTCAAAAAATTAAAATAGAACTACCATATGATCCAGCAATTCTACCCCTGGGTTTTTATCCAAAGATAATGGAAACACTAACTAAAAAAGATGCTGCACCCCAATGTTCATAGCAGCATTGCTTACATTAGCCAGTATATGGAAGCAACCAAAGGTGTCCATCAGTAGATGAATAGATATGGAAGATGTGGTGTGTGTATATATATGTGTATATATATATATATATATATATATATATACACACACACACACACACACACACACACACACACAGTGGAGTATTAACCCTAAAAAGAGTGAAACTCTGCCATTTTCAACAACATGGATGGCCCCTAGAGGGTATTAATGCTTAGTGAAATAAGTCAGAGAAAGACAAATACTGTATGATATCACTTATATGTGGACTCTAAAAAATAATCTAATAAAAAATATAACAGAACCAGACTCACAGATATAGAGGACAACCTAGTGGACACCAGTGAGGAGAGAAAAGGGAGGGAAGGGCAAGATGGTAGGGGATTAAGAGGTACCAGCTACTATGTATAAAATGAATAAGCTACAAAGATACATTGTACAGCACAGGGAATATAGCCAATTTTTTTTAACATCTTTATTGGAGTATAACTGCTTTACAATGGAGTATTAGTTTCTGCTTTATAACAAAGTGAATCAGCTATACATATATCCCCATATCTCTTCCCTCTTGCGTCTCCCTCCCTCCCACCCTCCCTATCCCACCCCTCTGGGTGGTCACAAAGCACCGAGCTGATCTCCCTGTGCTATGCGGCTGCTTCCCACTAGCTACTGGTTTTACATTTGGTAGTGTATATATGTCCATGCCACTCTCACTTTGTCCCAGCTTACCCTTCCCCCTCCCCATGTCCTCAAGTTCATTCTATAGTAGGTCTGTGTCTTTATTGCCATCCTGCCCCTAGGCTCATCATGACCTTTTTTTTTTTTTTACATTCCATATATATGTGTTAGCATATGGTATTTGTTTTTCTCTTTCTGACTTACTTCACTCTGTATGACAGACTCTAGGTCCATCCACCTCACTACAAATAACTCAATTCCCTTTCTTTTTATGGCTGAGTAATATTCCATTGTATATATGTACCACATCTTCTTTATCTATTTGCCTATCAATGGGCATTTAGGTTGCTTCCATAACCTGGCTGTTGTAAATAGAGCTGCAATGAACACTGTGGAACGTGACTCTTTGAATTATGGTTTTCTTACGGTATATGCCCAGTAGTGGGATTGCTGGGTCGTATGGTAGTTCTATTTTTAGTTTTTTAAGGAACCTCCATACCGTTCTCCATAGTGGCTGTATCAATTTATATTCCCACCAATAGTGCAAGAGGGTTCCCTTTTCTCCACACCCTCTCCAGCATTTGTTGTTTATAGATTTTCTGATGATGCCCACTGTAACTGGTGGGAGGTGATACCTCACTGTAGTTTTGATTTGCATTTCTCTAATAATTAGTGATGTTGAGCAGCTTTTCATGTGATTCTTGGCCATCTGTATGTCTTCTTTGGAGAAATGTCTATTTAAGTCTTCTCATTTTTGGATTGGGTTGTTTTTTTTTTAATATTGAGTTGCATGAGCTGTTTATATATTTTGGAAATTAATCCTTTGTCCATTGATTCGTTTGCAAATATTTTCTTCCATTCTGAGGGTTGTCTTTTCATCTTGTTTGTAGTTTCCTTTGCTGTGCAAAAGCTTTGAAGTTTCATTAGGTTCCATTTGTTTATTTTTGTGTTTATTTCCATTTCTCTAGGAGGTGGGTTAAAAAGGATCTTGCTGTGATTTATGTCATAGAGTATTCTGCCTATGCTTTCCTCTAAGAGTTTTATAGTGTCTGGCCTTACATTTAGGTCTCTAATCCATTCTGAGTTTATTTTTGTGTATGGTGTTTAGGAGTGTTCTAATTTCATTCTTTTATATGTAGCTGTCCAGTTTTTCCAGCACCACTTATTGAAGAGGCTGTCTTTTCTCCATTGTGTATTCTTGCCTCCTTTATCAAAAATAAGGTCACCTATGTGCATGGGTTTATCTCTGGGCTTTCTATTCTGTTCCATTGATCTGTATTTCTGTGTTTGTGCCAGTCTTGATTACTGTAGCTTTATAGTCTAAACTGAAGTCCAGGAGCCTGATTCCTCCAGCTCTGTTTTTTTTCCTCAAGATTGCTTTGGTTATTCGGGGTCTTTTGTGTTTCCATACAGATTGTAAAATTTTTTGTTCTAGTTCTGTGAAAAATGCCAGTGGTGGTTTGATAGGGATTGCATTGAATCTGTAGATTGCTTTGGGTAGTAGAGTCATTTTCACAACGTTGATTCTTTCAATCCAAGAACATGGTATATCTCTCCATCTAGTAGTATCATCTTTAATTTCTTTCATCATTGTCTTATAATTTTCTGCATACAGGTCTTTTGTCTTCTTAGGTAGGTTTATTCCTAGGTATTATTTTTGTTGCAATGGTAAATAGGAGTGTTTCCTTAATTTCACTTTCTCATTTTTCATTGTTAGTGTATAGGAATGCAAGAGATTTCTGTGCATTAATTTTGTATCCTGCTACTGTACCAAATTCATTGATTAGCTCTAGTAGTTTTCTGGTAGCATCTTTAGGATTCTCTGTGTATAGTGTCATATCATCTGCAGTGACAGCTTTACTTCTTCTTTTCTCATTTGGATTCCTTTTATTTCTTTTTCTTCTCTGATTGCTGTGCTTAACACTTCCAAAACTATGTTGAATAATAGTGGTGCGAGTGGGCAACCTTGTCTTGTTCCTGATCTTAGTGGAAATGGTTTCAGTTTTTCCCCATTGAGGACGATGTTGGCTGTGGGTTTGTCACATATGGCCTTTATTATGTTGAGGTAAGTTCACTCTATGCCTACTTTCTGCAGGGTTTTTATCATAAATGGGTGCAGAATTTTGTTGAAAGCTTTTTCTGCATCTACTGAGATGATATGTTTTTTATTCAATTTGTTAATATGGTTTATCACATTGATAGATTTGCATATATTGAATAATCCTTGCATTCCTGGGACAAACGCCACTTTATCATGGTGAATGATTCTTTTAACGTGCTGTTGGATTCTATTTGCTAGTATTTTGTTGAGGATTTTGCATCTATGTTCGTCAGTGATATTGGCGTGTAGTTTTCTTTCTTTGTTACATCTTTGTCTGGTTTTGGTATCAGCATGATGGTGGACTCATAGAATGAGTTTGGGAGTGTTCCTCCCTCTGCTATATTTTGGAAGAGTTTGAAAAGGATTGGTTACAGCTCTTCTGTAAATGTGTGTTGGAATTTGCCTGTGAAGCCATCTGGTCCTGGGCTATTGTTTGTTTGAAGGTTTTTAATCACAGTTTCAATTTCAGTGCTTGGAATTGGTCTGTTTATGTTTTCTGTTTCTTCCTGGTTCAGTCTCGGAAGGTTGTGCTTTTCTAAGAATTTGTCCATTTCTTCCAGGTTGTCCATTTTGTTGGGATGTAGTCACTTGTAGTAATCTCTCATGATCCTTTGTATTCCTGCAGTGTCAGTTGTTACTTCTCCTTTTTCATTTCTAACTCTATTGATTTGAGTCTTCTCCCTTTTTTTCTTTATGAGTCTGGCTGATGGTTTATCAATTTTGTTTATCTTCTCAAAGAACCAGCTTTTAGTTTTATTGCTCTTTTCTATTGTTTCTTTCATTTCTTTTTTCATTTATTTCTGATCTGATCTTTATGATTTCTTTCCTTCTGCTAACTTTGGGGGTTTTTTTGTTCTTCTTTCTCTGATTGCTTTAGTTGCAAGTTTAGATTGTTTATTTGAGATGTTTCTTGTTTCTTAAGGTAGGACTGTACTGCTAGAAACTTCCCTCTTAGAACTGATTTTGCTTCATCCCATAGGTTTTGGGTCATCGTGTTTTCATTGTCATTTGTCTCTAGGTATTTTTTGATTTCCTCTTTGATTTCTTCAGTGATCTCTTGGTTATTAAGTAGTGTATAATTTAGCCTCCACATGTTTGTGTTTTTTACAGTTTTTTTTCCTGTAATTGATACCTAGTTTCATAGTGTTGTGGTCGGAAACCATACTTGTTTTTATTTTTCGTTTGTTTGTTTGTTTGCGGTACGCAGGCCTCTCACTGTTGTGGCCTCTCCCGTTGCAGAGCACAGACTCTGGACATGCAGGCTCAGCGGCCATGGCTCACAGACCCAGCTGCTCCGCGGCATGTGGGATCCTCCCGGACTGGGACACGAACCCATGTCCCCTGCATCAGTAGGTGGACTCTCAACCACTGCGCCACCAGGGAAGCCCTGGAAACCATACTTGATACGATTTCAATTTTCTTAAATTTACCATGGCTTAATTTGTGACCCAAGATCTGATTTCTCCTGGAGAATGTTCCTTGAGCACTTGAGAAGAAAGTGTATTCTGTTGTTGTTGGACGGAATGTCCAATAAATATCAATTAAGTCCATCTTGTTTAATGTATCATTTAAACCTTGTGTTTTCCTTATTTATTTTCATTTTGGATGATTGTCCATTGGTGAAAGTGGGGTGTTAAAGTCCCCTACTATGATTGTGTTACTGTCTATTTCCCCTTTATGGCTGTTAGTATTTGCCTTATGTATTGAAGTGCTCCTATGTTGGGTGCATAAATATTTACAGTTGTTATATCTTCTTCTTGGATTGATCCCTTGATCGTTATGTAGTCTCGTTCTTTGTCTCTTGTTATACTGTTTGTTTTAAAGTCTATTTTGTCTGATATGATCATTGCTACGCCAACTATCTTTTGATTTTCATTTGGATGGAATATCGCTTTCCATCCCCTCGCTTTCAGTCTGTATGTGTCCCTAGGTCTGAAAGGGGTCTCTTGTAGACAGCATATATATGGGTCTTGTTTTTTTATCCATTCTGCCAGTCTATGTCTTTTGGTTGCAAAATATAATCCATTTACATTTAAGGCAATTATTGATATGTATTTTCCTATTACCATTTTCTTAATTGTTTTGCGTTTGTTATTGTAGGTCTTTTCCTTCTCTTGTGTTTCCTGCCTAGAGAAGTTCCTTTAGCATTTGTTGTAAAGCTGGTTTGGTGGTGCTGAACTCTCTTAGCTTTTGCTTGTCTGTAAAAGTTTTAATTCCTTTGTCGAATCTGAATGAGATCCTTACTGGGTAGAGTAATCTTGGGTGTAGGTTTCTCCCTTTCATCACTTTAAATATGTCCTGCCACTCCCTTCTGGCTTGCAGAGTTTCTGCTGAAAGATCACCTGTAACCTTATGGGGATTCCCTTGTATGTTATTTGTTGTTTTTCCCTTGCTGCTTTTAATATGTTTTCTTTGTATTTAATTTTTGATAGTTTGATTAATATGTGTCTTGGTGGGTTTCTCCTTGGATTTATCCTGTATGGGACTCTCTGCTTCCTGGACTTGATTTACTATTTCTTTTCCCATATTAGAGAAGTTTTCAACTACAATTGTCTTCAAATATTTTCTCAGCCCCTTTCTTTTTCCTTTCTTCTTCTGGGATCCTTATCATTCTGTTGTTGGTGTGTTAAATGTTGTCCCAGAGGTCTCTGAGACGGTCCTCAGTTCTTTTCATTCTGTTTTCTTTATTCTGCTCTGTGGTAGTTATTTCCACTATTTTATCTTCCAGGTCACACTTATCCGTTCTTCTGCCTCAGTTATTCTGCTATTGATTCCTTCTAGAGAATATTTAATTTCCTTTATTGTGTTGTTCCTCACTGTTTGTTTGCTCTTTAGTACTTCTAGGTCCTTGTTAAACGTTTCTTGTATTTTCTCCACTCTATTTCCAAGATTTAGGATCATCTTTACTATCATTACTCTGAATTCTTTTTCAGGTAGACTGCCTATTTCCTCTTCATTTGTTTGGTCTTGTGGGTTTTTACTTTGCTCCTTCATCTGCTGTGTGTTTCTCTGTCTTCTCATTTTGCTTAACTTACTGTGTTTGGTGTCTCCTTTTCACAGGCTGCAGGTTCTTAGTTCCCGTTGTTTTTGGTGTTTGCTCCCAGTGGGTAAGGTTGGTTCAGTGGGTTATGTAGGCTTCCTGGGGGAGGGGACTAGTGCCTGTGTTCTGGTTGATGAGGCTGGATCTTGTATTTTCTGGTGGGCAGGACCTTGTCCGGTGGTGTGTTTTGGGGTGCCTGTGACATTATTTTGATTTTAGGCAGCCTTTCTGCTAATGGGTGGGGTTATGTTCCTGTCTTGCTAGTTGTTTGATATGGGGTGTCCAACACTGTAGCTTTCTGGTCGTTGAGTGAAGCTGGGTGTTGGTGTTGAGATGGAGATCTCTGGGAGATTTTCGCCATTTGATATTACATGGAGCTGGGAGGTCTCTGTTGGACCAGTGTCCTGAACTTGGCTCTCCCACTTCAGAGGCACAGCACTGACTGCTGGCTGGAGCACCAAGAGCCTTTCATCCACACGGCTCAGAATAAAAGGGAGAAAAAGTAGAAAGAAAGAAAAAATAAAATAAAATAAAGTTATTAAAATAAAAAATAATTATCAAAAGTTTTTATTATCTTAAGAAGTAGTTAAAAAGAAAGAAAAAAGAGGGCTACCAAACAAAACAAATCCACCAATCATATCAAGTGCTAAAAGCTATACTAAAAAAAAAAAAAAAAAACCCAAAAAACGGACAGACAAAACCCTAGGACAAATGGTAACAGCAAATCTTTACAGACAAAATCACACACAGAAGCATACACAGTCACAAAAAGAGAAAAAGGAAAAAAAAATATAATTGCTCCCAAAGTCCACCACCTCAATTTTGGGATGATTCCTTGTGTATTCATGTATTCCACAGATGCAGGTGCATCAAGTTGATGGTGGAGATTTAATCCGCTGCTCCTGAGGCTGCTGGGAGAGATTTCCCTTTCTCTTCTTTGTTCACGCAGCTGCCGGGGTTCCGCTTTGGATTTGGACCAGCCTCCGCGTGTAGGTCGCCCTCTGGCGCCTGTTCTTCGCTCAGGCAGGACGGGGTTAAAGGAGCAGCTGATTCGGGGGCTCTGGCTCACTCAGGCCAGTGGGGAGAGGGAGGGGTATGGATGCGGGGCGAGCTTGCGGCGGCAGAGGCCAGCGTGACGTAGCAGCAGTCTGAGGCGCGCCGTGCGTTCTCCCGGGGAAGTCGTCCCTGGATCCCGGGACCCCGGCAGTGGCGGGCTGCACAGGCTCCCGGGAGGGGCGGTGTGGATAGTGACCTGTGCTTGCACACAGGCTTCTTGGTGGCTTTACGTAACAGCAGCCTTAGCGTCTCATGCCTGTCTCTGGGGTCGGCTTGCGCCCGTCTCTGGAGCTCCTTTAAGCTGCGCTCTTAATCCCCTCTCCTCACACACCACAAAACAAAGAGGCAAGAAAAAGTCTCTTGCCTCTTCGGCAGTTCTAGACTTTTTGCCAGACTCCCTCCGGCAGGCTGTGGCGCACCAGCTCCCTTCAGGCTGTGTTCACGCAGCTAACTCCAGGCCTTTTCCTGGGGTCTGACTTCCGAAACCCGAGCCTCAGCTCCCAGCCCTGCCCGCCCTGGCGGGTGAGCAGACAAGCCTCTCGGGCTGGTGAGTGCTGGTCAGCACCGATCGTCTGTGCCTGAATCTCTCCGCTTTGTCCTCTGCACCCCTGTTGCTGCGCTCTCCTCCGTGGCTCCAAAGTTTCCCCCACCTCCACCCCTGTCTCTGCCAGTGGAGGGTCTTCCTAGTGTGTGGAAACCTTTCCTCCTCCACAGCTCCCTCCCACTGGCGGGTCCCATCCCTATTCTTTTGTCTCTGTTTTTTCTTTTGCCCTACCCAGGTACGTGGGGAGTTTCTTGCCTTTTGAGAGGTCTGAGGTCTTCTGCCAGCGTTCAGTAGGTGTTCTGTAGGAGTTGTTCCACGTGTAAATGTATTTCTGTTGTGTTTGTGGGGAGGAAGGCAATCTCCACTTCTTACTCTTCCACCGTCTTCCCAATATTTTATAATAACTCTAAATGGAATATAATATATAAAATATTAAATCAACATGTTGTACACCTGAAACTAATATTGTAAATCAATTAGACTTCAATTTGAATGAAAGAAAAGAAATGAAGGCTAAACTAGAAGAAAACAAGAATGAGTCAATATAACAGAAAATGCCTTTCTAAAGTAGAAAGGAAAATGTTTTAAATCAAAAAGAGGCAAAGATGAACAGATTTCTAGAAAAAGTGACAAATATGAAAGATAGCAAAGAAGACCTGACATATAGATAATAAGATTATCTGAAGAAGAATACCAAAGCAAGGAAAAAGAAAAAAATGCTTAAAACTAATATTGGATGGTTGTAGAGATTGTCATACAGAGTGAAGTAAGTCAGAAAGAGAAAAACACCATATGGTAATGCACATGTATGTAATCTGAAAAAACGGTACTGATGAACCTAGTGGCAGGGCAGGAATAAAGATGCAGATGTAGAGAATAGACTTGTGGACACGGGGAGAGGGAAGGGTAAGCTGGGACAAAGTGAGAGAGTGGTAGTGTATATATGGACATATACACACTACCAAATGTAAAACAGATAGCTAGTGGGAAGCAGCCGCATAGCACAGGGAGATCAGCTCAGTGCTTTGTGACCACCTAGAGGGGTGGGATAGGGAGGGTGGGAGGGAGATGCAAGAGGGAGGGGATATGGGGATATATGTATACATGTAGCTGATTCACTTTGTTGTACAGCAGAAACTAACACAACATTGTAAAGCAGCTATACTCCAATAAAGATATAGTTTAAAAAAAAAACTAATATTGAGGAAACTTTAGGTTTGCTTTTAAAAAGCACACCGTGTACCTAAGAATTTTGCTCCAGAATGACCAACAGCAAGACACATTCTAATAAAATTACTAGACTTTCTTTTTTTAAAAAAAGAAATGCCTTGGATACTTCAGGAAAAACAGCAGGTGGATGGTAAAGGAAGGAAAATTAGATCATCTTCAAACTTTTTGACACCGACACTTTATGCCAGAACAAATGGCGTAACATTTAAGATACTCAAGGGGAAAAAAATGTGAGCCAAGAACATTATATCTGGTAAAACTGACTTTTAGGTATAAAGGGTACAGGTATTTATCAACATACAGGAACTCAGGAAATATTGGTCCCATGATCCCTTTCTGAGAAAGTTGCTAGAGAATGAGCTTAAGACAACCAAAGTGATGAGAGAGACATTGATATAAGTACTATCAGTCAGCATGAAATATATAGTTACTTGTAGAACTAAGACTAAATGAGATTTGAAAGAGAGAAAGTATTAATGCCTATATGCCCAGTGCTCTGGTAATATAGATATAATGCAACTTTTAATGGGGAAAGAATTTGCAAAAAAAGAACTGTTCTCAGCAATTATATTGGTATCAGTATTAGTGTTATTCCAGGACTGTGTAATGTGAGATAATATTAACTGAGTAATTATGAGATACTCTAATTCCATCATCCTCTGTCTTTGAGAGCCAAGACTATTAGTGTGGAAGAATACAGATGTAATTCAAAAGAATTTGAGTTAGAAACAAAACACCCCTTTAGTCCTGAATATGAACTCATGAGAAATTTTATTGAAAAGTACACACACACACACACACACACACACACACTTTTGCTTTATCCACTGAAAAGGCTTAGAAACAATGACCAGCCCAGAAGCAATGAGCTCACCTAGTAACCCAGGTTCTGTTCTTGAAATACCATTCCCATTAAAAGAAATCAGGATTTCTTAGACAAATAGCTAATTCCAAGTTTGCAGCAGGAAATAAATAACATGAGCTTGGAACATCTTTTCATAAAGGTTAGGAAAGAAGCTTTCAAAGACTACTATGGTCATATCAAAAGGACTCAGAAGCCACTGGAGACGTTTGCACTGGCCAAAGACAGTTTGGCTTGAAAAAGGATAATTGCCAGTAGCAACGAGCACATCTAGTGCCCAGATCTTGGTGTCTAATACTATTCTCCAATTAAAGGGCTCCTTAGAGAAGTGGATAATTCTGGGGCTGGACAGGGAATATACAAGATGAATCTGAAATATCTTGTAGTACTAGAAAATAAAGGAGCACTCAAAAAACAACAGCAAACAAAATATTGAGGTATGTTAATGTGACACAGGGCCTTCTGAAAGAACTGTGGCCAAAACTGGAAGAATGTGAGCAGGAAAATAACAGTATTGGATTATAACACAAGGAATAAAATGTGTCCGTGAGTCTATAGTGATAGAAATAAATGATTAAATAAATAGATGGGGGTGAAGAGACCAATCTCCCCTACAGAAAAATTATAATTTGTGTATATACACCTGTCTCAAGGAGGTGCAGCATAACTCCTCACCCCTTAAGTGTAGGCTGTGTTTAGTTACTTGCTTCCAAAGACTATAGTATAGAAGGAGGGGGGAGCAGTTGGGAACCCTACAAACACTACCTGAAGTGATCCCAGTTAACATCAGCAGTGATAAGTCATGTTGGTGGTGTGTAGCCTTGGTTTGATGTGATAAGGAGGAAACTTCACTGTGTTATTCTCTTCCAAAAATCATAACCCTAGTCTAATTATGAGAAAAATATGAGACAACCCCAGGTTGAGGGACATTCTGCAAAATACCTGATGAGTACCCCTTAAAACTGTCCAGGTAATCAAAAACAAGGAAAGTGAGAAATTCTCACAGCAAAGAGGAGACGAAGGAGACACAGGACTAATGTAATATGGAATATTTGATGGGGTCCTGGAATCAAAAAAAAGAACATTATGTAAAACCTAAGGAAATCTGAATAAAGTATGAACTTTAGTTGTTAGTTATGTATGTATCAGTATTGGTTTATTAGTTATGACACACAAACCATAGTAATGTAAGATGTTAACAATAAGGGAAATTGGGTATGGATGTATAAGAACTCTGTACTATCTTCTCAGTTTTTCTGTAAATTAAAACTAAAATTAGCTTATTTGAATAGTTTTTAGAATTCATTGCAATTCATTGAAACCCATCAAGTGTGTTTAAATCCGTGAGTTCATAACTATAGTTAAAACAGAAATTGTTCAATTTCAGAGGATGATAAGGAACCAATTTAATAACTTGAGAAATGGTAAATTAAAGCAGAAGAATCAAGCATTAATCTTGTTTTCTTTTCCTGGGTGACTAAATAGTAGTAGATGAGGGAAAGCCTCTCTTTATAAAAAGCATTCTACTTAATAAAAAAAGAAATGTTATAGAGTATCACCATTTTGAAACCCTGGGAAAATTAACGAATCTAGGCATTGAGCGTCAACAGCTGCTAACATCACAACATAGGAGACACAGATACTATGTGCCACCTGCTGAGGGAGGACAGCACCACCTGTATTCATGCGAAGGGATCAACCCTAAGTCATGTCAAGCTCCGTGTCCGGTTGCCAATCTGCAGAAATACAGAAGAACGTGTTTGACTCCATCATGACTATGCGGTCGGCAAAAACCAGAGTTGGGGAAACTACAGGTCAAATGCCCCAGCCTCTTCAATAGAGAACTTGTAAGGAAAGAAAGGGATGGAAGAAGAAACCTGTAGATTAAAAATATATCAAAATATTTGAAAATGGGTAAGACTAACCTCAAAAGCATTTTGCTAAGTGAAAGAAGTCAGACACAAAAGACCACATGTTACTTGATTCCATTTATGTGAAATGTTCAGAATAGCAACTCTATAGAGATAGAAGGTAGATTGGTGATTTCCAGGGAGGGAAGGAATGGGAATTAACTGCCAGTGAGCACAGGGTGTCATTTGGTAGATGCTCATGGAGAAGCTTTGGGGATGGGTACAGAAAATGTATATCTTGACCCAAGTGAAGGCTATAAAGGTATAGCCTCCTTATCAAATTTTAAGTTATATATATTTTTGTGTGATTTCCAGTATCTTTTACTTTACAATAAAAGGGTTAAAAGAAAAGCAGAACACAAGACTCCTAAGCTGTAAGGAGAGATCAGATTCCCCACATATTTCATTCTTTATCATGGTGATGAGAGTATTTCTCGTGAGCAAATTCAAGGTAGCTAGGAAATGTTCCTTTACCTCAAAAAGGAAAGAAAAAAATAGTGCAAAAGAGATGTAGTATTTGGTACACTGCATGACAAGTGCGATGTGGACCGCAGACTGTTGCAAACGTGCAAAATAAGACACATTCTTTTCTGGTAGGTTCAGCTGCCCCCTGATTTCCAATTTTATACACACACAGAATTGTAGAACTGTAATAAAGGAAATGGATGAAGGAGGAGAAGTCACCTGTAGTCCCACCTCCCTGGCAAGTCACAAATCATAAAATCATAAATATTTTTTACTTTAGTGTTTTTGTCAGGCGAGTGTGATAACCACTATACTATGGAAACACTTCACTGTTTTTGGTTTGCTGAGGTTCTGTTGGTCAGTTGGTGTTTTGTTTTCTGTTGTGAGGGGTTGGCCTTTTTAGCAAGAATTCGTTCCCAAAATAGAATTCATTTTGAGGGGCAACTTTGTTTTTGCCTTCTCGTGAAAACCACTTAGAGGATCCTGTATTACTATTATTTAACATGTCACCTGTTAAGTAATAGTAAGTACTCTCCGCAGTTCTGCTGGCTCCAGGGTAGGCAGCTAGGTATATATTCCTTGTTCTCTTGTTATGTGGTCGTATTCAGAGTGGAGCTGGGGCCCATGACAGTCGCTCTTTCCCTCACCCTGCTTTCTCATTTTTCTACTTGAGCAGAGTTCAGAACAGCTCAGCAACAAGATCAGGAACAGGAGGAAGAGGATGATGAACAGGCAGTCCACAGAGCTCGGGAGTGGGATGACTGGAACGACACCCATCCTATGGGCTATGGCAACCGACAGAACATGGGTTAGTCTCCCCACAGCAAGACAGGACTACAGGGGCTTCTGTCTTCCCCACCAAGGAAAGCTGTGCAGTCTTCCCCTCCCTGGGCTCCTGCTTCAGCCATGTACAACGAAGGCAGAGATGCTTAATCTTGCCTTGCATTCATTAAAATGTCAAACAATTAAGTGTGTATTTCTACCCTAGATGATGAGCCAGCAATCTTGTCTTGGAATTACAATCCTCGTCATGATATATTCCATTTTTCTTAAGTGGAAAGCAAAGAGTACTGAGAAATGGTTCTATATAATCAATGGCTGTATGAATTCTCTTTGAAAAAGAAAAGTCCCCTCTATCATGTGAGCCTGTGCAGAAATATGAATATCAGCTGCTTTCTTCCAGGGGGTGAAGGGAGGGGGTCAGCTATGGTTCCCTGGGCTTATGGAGAGATCCTAGTCATCTCCCTTTGATGTGGGCAGTGAGTTACCCAGCATCAGAGCTGCCCAGACTGGCTGGAGCTTGCTTTCTCCTTTCTACCCCAGTGCTGTTAACTAACCCAACACTTGCTTTACAAGGGACAAGCACAAAAGCCGGGACTTGCCCTGCCACACAGCTCTATTTTCAGGAATTACAGCTGTCAATGAACAGAACATAACAATCCTATCTACCCAATCTTCCTTGCTTCAGCCATGAGAAATGAGGAAACCGATAAGGCACTATGAGAGCCATCCTTGTGTGAGCATCTGAGGCCAGGGTCTTTACTCTGGAACTATCTAGAACCCTGAGAGTAAGAGCAGCTCAGGCCATAGCCTAGCTCTTAAGTGGGCTACTGGAAGACCACTTTGGCCCTCTTTGCCTGTTCTGTGCCATACCTGGCACAGTCCCAAGCGGTCAGTGTGCCGTGGCAGTCATTTTGCTAGTTAATAAGGTACCTGCAGTCATGCCTATAACTGGGAGTGGAGGAGGGGGGACCGCACAGATGACAAGGAAAGGTACCTACTTTCTGCAGTAAAGAGAAGACATGTCCTCAGCTCCCGGGTTGATAACCTAGAAAAGAAGCCATGTGTTAAAACAAATGATCTCTATAGAAAACATACTTTTGTTCTATGTGGCTTTGGTACACTTCGTCTTCTTTTAAGAAGATGACTCAGCCTTCCTATTCTAGCTTCTGCAGTCTAGCTTAGGACAGGGGTTTGAAAAGGAGACTCAGATCCCTCTGCTTTGTAGGGTGGTAAATGGAGGGCTGTCAGACGATGAGAAGGACGTTATGTTTAGTGGGAGATGACAGAAGACTACCAATAATATATTTATTGCTAAATATATACTGCTTAATAAAGGATTCATGTCACCCTCACAACATAAGCTCCTGAAACTGGTAGAGCACAGATTAACTTCCCCACTGATTTGGGAAGCAAGCATTCATTTGTAGTTCTCTTCCAGTTATTGCCAGGTTGCCTCTAGCAATGGCCTGTTTCGTGCCCTTGAAACTCCACCCTGAGCTCATTCCCAAAATGGGCCAGGTTGGGGTTATCCCCTTGGTCTGATCTATTTAAAGATGGTCCTTCTAGAAGATCCAGCCTGATGAAACCCCCTCACATTCTGATATCTAAGAGGCAAACTAGACAAAGTGGGTTTGAATCCTGGCTTTAAAAGTTGAAAGCTGTGTGACCTTGGGCAATATAACTTCTCTGAACTGCTCCTCTGTTTTCTCTATGTTTATAGATGAGCTGTTTCATAGGGTTGTTTTGAGAATTAAATGAATAATGGCAGCCATTATAATAGGCTGAAGAATAAGTGTTTTCATTTGAGCTCAGTGACTATGGTCTGTCCACTAGGAAGGGAAAGGAAATGGACAGGTAGGTGTTGGAAACTCTGTTCTGTGCCAGGCACCAGACCCAACACTTCCACATGCTATTAATACTCACAATGACCCTGCAAAATAGGTAGCATTGTCCCCATTTTACAGATGAGAAAATAGGCCCAGAAAAGCTGAGTGATTTCTTCAAGTTCAGATTAGTAACAAGCTGTGCTTCTGTCATTTTCCATGTCCTTCCTAATTGCATGTGCTTTTAGTTCTGCATCTTAAAGCAGCTTAAAAAGAAGGAGCAGCTTGAAAAATCCAAACCCAAACCACCACTTATACGTTATTGGAGCTCTAGAAATGCCTTTTTAACTGACTCACCGAAGAAAAGGTTATGCCAGACTGCTTCCCCACTGCCATTTCCCCCTCAGCTGGGGGATAAGAAGACAGAGGCCGTGAGCAAATCCATCTTCCTCCATTTTCCTCCCCAGTTCAGTCTGCCTGCCTGGCGGCTAGAGAAAACAAAAATAGAACCACCTTCTCTACTCCCACCAGAACAAGGCGTTTCAGGGTCCTAGAGTGAGCTGGGTGTGGTGGACTGCAGCAAGCGAGGACTCAAAGCATTCTACGGATAACAGTACTGCCTCATCGTTTGCACTGTGCTTATTTCACGTATGCTGCATATTTCATTCTCACAACCTGTCAGGCAGGAGATGATGCCTTCGTTTTACAGGGAAGGAAACTGGCTTGGGGAAATACAGTGAGTGACTTACTTCAGCACACATTTAATACATAGACCATGCAAACATATCAGTGTAGCCAAAATATTTGCCCTCTGTAGCTCTCACATGGAGGCCAATTAGTTATTTGGAAGAGGTGAACGCTGTGCACTACTTCTTTTAATGCCATCATGCAGTGATTTGTCCTTTCCACTCTTGTTCTTTTGAACACCCCTGTAAGACAGGGCAGGGGACTGAATGAGCTGATTTCAAGCCCAAGAAGTTGGAGTTAAGGATTCTGAATTGAGTCTCAATCCTCAGTGCTCTGCCCCTCCGTAGCCGGGTGACCCAGGGCCACCCAGGTCACTGGGGTCCCTGCTGTCATTTAAAACAACGTGCAAAGGATAAAACTTTTGAACCTAAATCCACCTCTCTATGTTAACTGAATTCCGAAGTCCTCCTCTCCTTACTGTGGGCCTCTGGTTTGCTCATCAGCACAACAGATACACTGCCACCCAGCTCTTTCAGACACCCGACAACAAGAGGGCACTGTGACCTTTGTCTCCTTGCAAAACAGCTCCCTCCAACATCTGCACATCGTTTCCTCACAGATTGCTTTTCACCCATTCATCCAAGGTTTAACCTGGCTCAGTTCACTCACGCTCCATAGCAAGGAAGTATGGGTTCTAATAAAAGCTCTCTCAGTTTTAGCCCCTCCCAGTTGCTGACTTACCTCACAGTTACCTCACAGTTCAGAGTAAGGAGCAAATGAAATAAAATATGGAAAAGCACTTTGAACAATTAGAAAACATGGCACAAATGTTTGTAAGTTTTGCGGCCAGAGGAGGGGGTGCATTATTTTTTAAATTCAGTATTTCACAACTTATTTTAACCCCTGCTCCCCTATTGCTTTCTCAGTCTTCTATATATATCACCACCAGCGAAAAGGTTTGTGAACATGCTTTCCTTTGTGTGCTGGAGAAGACCAGCACAGGAGAGAATTGTTACATGCAGTGGAAATTGAGAACTGGTTTTTACTTACCTGCCCATCAGGCCGCCTTTGACAAATGTATGTGAAAAGATGGTAAAAGATTTCAGTTTCTTGTCCCAACTGGCAATAAATCCCTCCAAGAGAGTACAACTCAGCAAAGACCTAGGCCATCCTATTCTCATGTGGTAGCAAAAATAAGAAGAATTCGTGTATTGAGCACCTACTGTATACTAGGAGTTGACTATATCTAATCCTCACAACAACGTCCCAAGGATATTATTATTGCCTCAATTTGTAAATGAGGAACTTGAGGCTCAGAGAAGGGACTTCCCAAAGATCACTCAGCCCTAAGTGTAGAGCTGGGCCTGGATTCCAGGTGGGCCTGATTCCACAGACCATGTCCATCCAGTCTACCACACTCTGCAGGAAGCACAAAGCACGGGGGACATATGAAGGTGGTCAAGATACCCCACTGGCGCAGTGCTCTGGGAATCACCCCTCCCCTTTCTCTGTCTACATTTTGAGCAATGATTCTATCAGGTTTGCCGGATAGGCCCTTTAAGGGCACATCTGAGACCTGCTCACTAGGAGAATACCCTGGACTCAGAACTCTCCCCTTCCTGGGGCCCTACGTCCCTCAACTGTAGAATTCCTGCTCCCAGTGCCAGGCCCACCTGTTTCCTGCCCTATCCGATCTTGGTACAAGTAAATCTTTAAAACCCTGTCTCTATTCCACCCTCTCACTTAAGGGTTCCTACACATTTTCTGAGCCTGCCAAAGCCCCCCCTCTTGATCTACCAGGCCCTCCTGGACAATTAAGACAAGACCCAGGTTGTGAGCACATGAGACTTGGCAGCCAGGGGCTGGGAGGGAGGATTTCTGCCTGAACTCTAAGGCCCTCCCACACTCAGAGACAGATACCACCTCTGCTACCCTGGTGCCCTTGTCCTCGGCTCAGAGACATTGATTGGCAGAAAGACTCCTCACCCACTTTATGGAACCTGTCTTCTCCTTTCCTTTTCTACCTTCTGCCTGGGTGAGCTCACCCCACCTCCAGCTTCCATGACTCACCACATGTATACTGATGGCCAGTGCTAGCCCTGACCTTTCTGCTGAGCTCCCTGCAGATAGTTACCGGAAAAAGGAATCCACAGGCTTGGGACCTGGAGACAATCTTTAATTTTGAAAAGGCTGGTGTGCAGAAGCAAGCCTTTTAGCCTGAAACATAATAGATGTTCAGTAGACATTCATTTAATTAAACAATGAATAATAATAGGAAACACTTACAGTAATACCTCCTGTGTGCCAGGCCCTGTGCTAAGTGCTTTACATTCACTCACTCAATACTCAGAACAACCCTATGAAGCAGGTGCTATTATTATCCCCATTTTACAGTTGGGGAAACCAAGGCACAGAGGTCTGCCAACTTGTAAGTGGCAGAGCTGAGATCTGAACCCCAGCTATCTGGCTCTAAAGTCCATGCCTTTAGCCGCTGGAATGCCTCCCGACAACAGATCTAGAGAGACGGAACGATTCCCCCACAGCGTCTGGGGAGGAACTTGGCAGAGCCAGGACCAAAAGCCAGGTCTGCTCTCTGTGCAGTGCTTCTCCCAGGCCACTGGTACAGAACCCCTGGGAGTGGAGGCACAAGGAGGGATCTGAGAAGTCTAGATATTCATGCAATAAAAGGCTCTAGTCGACTAGGTGGTTCCCAGCAGAAGGCAGGAGGAGTCAGAGCATCCACCAGGGCAGACTGCTTTTCAGAGATCCTATTTGAGGCCTAAGCTATTCCCTTTTCCTGCATTAATTTATCAGGGACCCCTCCTCCCCCACCCCACCCCACCCCCACACAGCTAGAACCAGCCGGAGGCAATTGAGCATCTGTGGGGAAAGGATGCATATTAGAGAGATTAGAAAGTATGATCTAAAGCCTGGTGTGTGTGTAGGAAGTTGTGGTGGGGAGAGAACAGGGAAGACTGGAGAAAAGGTTAGGTCAAGGCTAAAACCTCCAGCAGATAAAGGGACTCAGTGATGAGATTAAGGCAAAGCATCTGCAATCAGCTCAGCTTTGGAGGCACCAGCCTTCTTACCACAACAGAACAGCACCGTGGCCATGGCCTTCCTCTCCCATCTGGATCTTCAGGAAAGCCTCCAAACACTCTCTGTTTTGCAGTGGATCCCAGTCTATGCTTTTTTAGGTGAGTGAACCCCAGGGGTTGGAGAGCACAAGGGAACAGATGAAGAAAGAGACCAGGAATCTCCAGATGAGGGCTCCAAAGAAATCATTTGGTTGGTCACTGTCTCTGGGAAGGACTGTGCCTCTCTACCCAGAGAGATTGCTATTGTTAAGTTCATTAGATTTCTCTCCTCCCATCTGAGGGGCATGAAGGCCATGAGTGAGGCTGCAGGTTTCCTGGTTTAAAGATAACCCCAGCCTTCTCTCAGGACTGCCCCCTGTGAACTAGCTGAAGAGTCCTATTCGGGGGCAGGGGCAGAGTTGGTGTTACTGCGTAGACGTAAGGTGATTTTCCAGTATAAGACTATGAGAGAAGTATGGAAAATCTGTGGGCTGCGTGAGTGACACATTAGATAGAATTTTGAGAAAGGGCCAGCTCTTCAATGCACTCAGAGAATGACAGTCATCGGTGCTGGGCAAATGGGCTAAGAGCTCGAAGCTTTTCTCAGTCAGAAACCAGGGCTTTGTGAGCAGCCAATTACAGGGGCAAGTTTGGAAACTGGAAACTGGAAGAAATGTCATCCTGAAGGACGAGACAGGTTAGGAGGCTGCCAAGTCCAATCTGTGGGAGGCTATATGACCCCGTAGAGCAGTGGTTCTTAACTAGGGACCTATAGACCTAGAATGAGGCAGGGAGGGACACCGTTGAATTTGGATGGAAAAAATTACCTGTTTATTTTCACTAATCTCATATTGAAATGATGAATGTAGTCAGCAAACCACAGAAATACCTGTGAATTTGTCAGTAATAGACATAACAGAGATTTACATTTCACATGCCCGTTGTTGCAGTAATCTCAAAAGTTCATTTATACTCGTTACCCCTTCCAAATTCCAACAGTTATTGGAACTACCATTAGGTGTGGTTATTTAATGCATAAATCAAGAAGCTCATGTTACTGTATGACATTTTTGGCAATATTTTGATAACGGTGTTTTACTATGATGAGTTTCATTTGTAAGTCTGTGTATTTTATTTTGTGCATTTAAAAATACTGTTCAGAAAAGGGCTTCACCAGACTGCCAAAGGGGTTCATGGCTAAATGCTCCTTACAGAAAAGTGTCCTTCCTCCCTTCCTCCCTCCCTTCCTACTTCCTAATTCTTTTCTTCCTTCTTTTTCTTACCCTCCTTCCTTCATTCTTTCTATCTTGCTCAGAGCCTCCCTCAGCACTTCCTCTCCTTCCTATATGATATTCAGAATCATGGCTGATTACTGAGCACTACTGGGAGTGATGGGGGAAAAAGTAGGGAAGAGGGGGGAGAGAAAAGGCAGAGGGACAAGAAAGAGGAAAGAAGTGAGGAGAGAAGAATGAAGAGATGATTTGGGGGAGATGTGGAATATAAATATTCATGACCCTTGGAATTAGGCAATGCTCCTGAGATCCCCTCTGAGGCCCAGCTTCCAGTTAAAGGATGGCTCTCCATCTGTCTAAAGGATGGCTCTCCATCTGTCTCTTCTTTTCTGGGCTTGTTTTGCCATCTATCTAAACTGTTGCAATATCCTCTTTCCTGGCCTTCTATTCTCCACCTTCTCCCATACATTCCACTGCCTACAGCCAGAAGAGTCTTTCAAATGCATCTTTGATTACAGCCCTCTGATGCGCAAAAATAGTCAGCAGTTTTCCCTTGCCTACTTGAAGTACAAATGTGTTATCCTGGGCATTCAAGGCCCTGCTCCACTCTCTGCCTCAAACTCTTTACCAGCTCATCCCCCTACTCTTCCCCTAGGTGAATCTCGTATTCCAGGCAATCTATTCACAGAACAAATGCGAAGAGTACTTACTCTCTCACTCCTTCACTTCTGCTCTATTTCCTCCACTTGAAAGATTCCCTGATTACCCTTCCTGTACTATCCCTGGACAACCCCTCCTTTGAGATATTGCTCAAGTCATACCTTCTCTGGAACATTTTCCTGGCAACCTGAGACTCCATTATCTCTGAAAGTCCAGAGCATTTTGGAAAAATTGGTTGCATAGCAGCCTTTATGCCCTTTGCCTCCTCTACCCAATAAGCTCCATGAAAACAGGAGCCACGTCTTGTCATTGTTATATTTCTTGCAAGACCAGGCTTGACACTGTTGATTCTTCCAGATTTCTTCTCCTCAGTAAAGAACTTTAAGTCCACCTCTTGTTCTTTTTTCTGTCTCATGGACATCTTTTTTTTTTTTTTTTTTTTTTGTGGGTCTGCCTCAGACAGACCAGGTCTGCCATTTACTTTTTATGTGAGCTTGTGCAAGTAAGTCATTCACCCTCTATCATTGTAGAACAGAGCTCTCAAGACTATTCTGATAATCAAAGAGGAAAGAAAACCCTCAGTAGATGTTCATTTTCTTTCTGTTGTAGAAAATGACATTGGAGCCCAACCACCCCACCTCAGAAGACGTTTGATCAACAGAATTAATGCCTTAACCACTGCACCACCAGGGAAGCCCTAGACAGTAAGCTTCTTGAAAACAGCCTTCAGCACAGTGCCAAGCACAGGAGGATGATTCAGGATAAATATATTTGTTACATTCAGTTGTAGCACAGGGAAATTTGATTTCAAAATTCTCCAAGTGGCAGGTGAATGTTAACAAGGAAAGAAACACCAATGCCCTTATTCCAAATAAAGAAAGGCTTTCTGAAGTTCCAGGGTGTGCCTGAGTGTGTAAAGCTATGGGCAGCCAGTCATTTCTAGTGTAAAGCGAAAACCCGGCGTCTTAATCAGTTGGCTCAAAGCCTTCAGAAATCCAAGAATGTGGCTGGCTATGGGCTTCCCTGGTGGCACAGTGGTTAAGAGTCCGCCTGCCGATGCAGGGGACACGGGTTCGTGCCCCAGTCGGGGAAGATCCCACATGCCATGGAGCCACTAAGCCCATGCGCCACAACTACTGAGCCTGTGTTCTAAAGCCCGTGAGCCATAACTAAGCCCACGTGCCACAACTACTGAAGCCCGCGTGCCTAGAGCCCATGCTCCGCAACAAGAGAAGCCACCTCAGTGAGAAGCTCATGCACCGCAACGAAGACCCAACACAGCCCAAAATAAATAAATTTATTAAAAAGAAGCTTACTGTCTAAAAGGCAAAGGGCCAGACATGTAAAGTACTACCTACACAAGCAGCAAAATGCAATCGGGCCAAATACATGCAGAAGTAATGTGCTGTGGGTGTGTAGAGGAGGGAACTCTTCATTCTGACCAGAGAATAAGCAAAGATATCATCCAGGAGGTATCATTTGAGCTAAGCCTTGATGGCTGAGAGAATTTTGATATAGACAGAAAGTTGGAGAGAGGATAGTCAGAATAAGGGAACAGCATCACCAAAGGCATGGAGAGGTGAAATCGCATGGTGGGTTGAAAGAATGGAGAGTAGACTAAGGTAGTTGGACCCCCATTTACCATTCTTCAGCCATTTGCATCTCACTTTCTGGTTCTTTCCACAGCTAAGTACCACGTATGCTATTATTACTTAACATTTTTTCCCCCAAATTGACTCATTCCTGTAACCTAAATTAATATATTCTAACAGGAAACTTTACATTATCACCATGAATTCACTTTTATTCACTACACATTAAAATAACTTTCCATCCATGAGCCACTTCAGATCACCTTGTGTCCTTACAGTGGTGTGGATATGATCACTTCATGCTAGATCATAAGGGCTGTGAGTGCTGCTGCTGAGAGATGAGGCCAAGAAGGTGTGTGGGGCCAGCCCATGGAGGGCCTTAAACACCAGGTTAACGTGTTCGGACTTTATCCTGTCAGCAGTGGGAAAATACTGAAGGCTTCAGAGGAGGCAAACAACATTATGACTGTGCTTTAAAAATATATCTGCGGGGCTTCCCTGGTGGCGCAGTGGTTGAGAGTCTGCCTGCTGATTCAGGAGACACGGGTTCGTGCCCCGGTCCGGGAAGATCCCACATGCCGCGGAGCGGCTGGGCCCGTGAGCCATGGCTGCTGAGCCTGCGCATCCGGAGCCTGTGCTCCACAACGGGAGAGGCCACAACAGTGAGAGGCCTGTGTACCGCAAAAAAAAAAAAAAAAAAAAAAAATCTGCGGCATGGAAAATAGACTGGAGGGGAAGAGACCAGCAGGCAAGAATAGACAAAAGGCTGCAGTCCGGACCAGAGGAGATCAAGTTCTGGACCACAGCAGTGGCAATGGAGACAGAGGCAGGAGGATGAATGGGACAGAGTTTTTTTTGGAAAGGGAGAGAAGTTAAAGATAGCTCCAAAATGTTGAAAACTGTGACATTTATCCTGAGGCCTGAAATATGAATAGGAGCTAGCCAGGCAATGAGCTGAAGAAAGAGTCTTCCAGGCAAAAGGGACAACATGCACAGAATCCCAGAGGCCGGGGAACAGAATGAGTTGAAGAAACTGACAGAAGAACAGTATGGTGGCATGCAGAGAACCAGGGGATCGCCAGGGTCTCCATCAAGGAGGACCTTGAGAACCAAGGTTATGAGACTGGACTGGATCCTAAGAGTCATAGGAAGCCATGTGAGTTGTTGAATTACTGAATTACCATTAACCCCCATAGGTTCTTATATTTATCATTAATTTTGATCCATTAAGTAATCACAGAGCCACAGAAATGTCTCTTTGACAAACCAACCATGTTTTTGGTTATATGCTATAGAAGGACAGAGATTTGCATTTAGCATGCTGGCTGCATCATGGCTCAAGTCAAAGGAGGTAACCTGTTGAGAAGACATTGGCAGTTGGCTTAGAGAGAGATAATGGTGGCTTGGACTGGATGGTAGCATGGAGGTGGAGAATAGAATAATTTGGAAGATGTTTAGAGGACAGAACTGATGGGAATTAATAATTGACTAAAGGAAAGCAATAATTAATTAGAGCTCAGTGGCAAAGAGTACAGTCTCTGAAGGAAGAGTGTGAGTTCTCAACTCTGGCTCACCCACTAGCTGGCTTTGTGACCTTAAGTGGTTATTTAACTTCTCTGAACCTGGGTTCCTCATTCACAAAATGAGAATGCTTATTGTCCTAATGGGGGCTTTATGAAGATTAAATAAAATACGCATGTAAAATACTTAGTTTTACATGATGAGCGTACAGTAAATGTTGGCTATTACTATATGGGGAAAGTGAGCAAGCAAGATGAATCAGAAATGAGTTGAAGAAAGGACCCACTTAGATTCATATTGGTACCACCTTTAACTTAAGCTAGTAATCATTAGTAATTTGAGGGTGTACAGATTTCAATTTATTTTTTTTAAGTGAAGACCAAGGGTGAAAAAGGATATTACATAATGGTAAAAGGGTCAATTCACCAAGAAGACATAACTATCCTAAATTTCTATGCACCTAGCAATAGAGCTTTAAAATATATGAAGTGAAACCTGACAGAACTGGAAAAAAAATAGACAATTATATTTGAAGACTTCCTTGAAAACCACAAACAACCGAAACTCACCCAAAATGAAACAGATAACTTGTAACTATTAATTAAATTAAATTTTAATTTTGGAAGGTTATAAACCTTCCAAAACAGAAATCTGCAGACCCAGTTGGTTTCAACGGCATATTCTTCCAAACATTTTAAAGATGATATATCACAAATCCTACACAACCTTTTTCAGAAAATAGAAGAGGAAGGAACACTTGCCAACTCATTTATGAGGCCAGACCCCGATACCAAAACCAGACAAAACAGTACAAAAAAGAAAACTACAGTCCAATAGCCCTCATGAATATAAATGCAAAAATCCTCAAAAAAATACTATCAAATCAAACAAAGATTAATATACCATGACCAAGTAGGCTCTATCCCAGAATGCAAGTGTAAATACTTGAAAATCAATCAATGTAGCCTAACATATTAACCACCTAAGGGAGAAAAAGCACACACAATTATATCAATTGATGTAGAAAAAGCATTTGACAAACTTTAATCCATGAGAAAATCTCTCAGCAAACTAGGAATAGAAGGCAATTTTCTCAACTTGATAAAGAGCATCTGTAAAAACAACCTGCAGGTAGTATCGTACTTAATGGTGAAAGACTGAAAGCTTTCTCCCTAAGATGGGCAGCAAAGCAAGGATGTTCACTCTCACCATTTGTATTCAACATCATACTAAAAGTCCTAGCAAGTGCAATAAAGCAAGAGGAAAAAAAGAGAAAGAAAACCATACAGATTGAAAAGTAAGAAATACAACTGTTGTGATTCACAGATGACATGATCACCTGTGTAGAAAATTCCATTAAATTAAATACTTCTAAAATCTACTAAAAAAAAAATCCATCTAAGGGTGTGGAGAAAAGGGAACCCTCTTGCACTGTTGGTGGGAATGTAAATTGATACAGCCACTGTGGAGAACAGTACGGAGGTTCCTTAAAAAACTAAAAATAGAACTACCATACAACCCAGAAATCCCACGACTGGGCATATACCCTGAGAAAACCATAATTCAAAAAGACACATGCACCCCAATTTCATTGCAGCACTATTTACAATAGGCAGGACATGGAAGCAACCTAAGTGTCCATTGACAGATTAATGGATAAAGAGGATGTGTCACATGTATACAATGGAATATTACTCGGCCATAAAAAGGAACGAAACTGAGTCATTTGTAGTGACGTGGATTAATCTAGAGTCTGTCATACAGAGTGAAGTAAGTCAGATAGAGAAAAACAAATACTGTATGCAAACACATATATATGGAACCTAAAAAAGAAAAAAAAAAGATGGTTCTGAAGAACCTAGGGGCAGGATGGGAATAAAGATGCAGACCTACTAGAGAATGGACTTGAGGACATGGGAGGGGGAAGGGTAAGCTGGGACAAAGTGAGAGAGTGGCATGTACATATATACACTACCAAATGTAAAATAGATAGCTAGTGGGAAGCAGCCGCATAGCACAGGGAGATCAGCTCGGTGCTTTGTGACCACCTAGAGGGGTGGGATAGGGAGATGCAAGAGGGAGGGGATATGGGGATATATGTATATGTATAGCTGATTCACTTTGTTATAAAGCAGAAAGTAACACACCATTGTAAAGCAATTATACACCAATAAAGAAGTTGAAAAAAATTAATAATGATTCATATTTAACATTATCTGAGTTTTCTTCTGAAGATTACCCAGCAAATTTACCCTCATCTTTTATGAGGGTCAGAGGTAGCAAGATTTGTATCCATGGCAATCTTCCCATAAAATTCCTCCCCCTGCTATTTCCTATTTAATTAGTATGCTTACAACAACCACTTCAGCCAGCTCTTGTAAGGGGAATTCAGCCTATCACTAAGGTTTCTTCTACTTCATAACACAAAAAAATTTTTTAATGCCCATTCCATCTTTTTCCTGTTATTTTCATCTAAGCCCAAAATGCGAGAGACAAACCTGCTGGCAGGTAACTCTTGAGTTTCTTCCCCTTCTCTGAAACTTTTATCTACTATGATGTTATCTGGTCAAAGAAGTCATTCCTTTAGCTGGGTATTTTTTAATTCATGATATGTGTACTGAGCCCCTCTTTCTCATGAATGCAGATTTTAAAATGGAATTCAACTCCCACTGTTGCAAGATGTATCATGTCTGCATTTCACAGCCTGCTGTGACCCTTTGCTAACAGAGATGATTCTTCCCCCTTCTGAACTTTTGAGACATTTTGAATGGGACAAAATCGAACAAAGTAAAGCAGTTTCTAATATGTGTTTTCTTCTCAGCATCAAACAGCCCATACACTGCAAGCCGCCCCTCTCCACTGGAATGTGCTGAAAGAGCAGTTGCACAAAGGAAGGGGGGCTGAGCTTTCAGAAAGGACTTCCAGAGGTCTCAGAATGCGGATGTAAGCCACCATCCCAAGATGCTGTTTCCTTCCAGTTGCCAAGTAGTGCTGTCCTTTGACTCCAGCTGAGGACCTACTCTGAGAACATCATGGTTCTTCTGTTTCCTCAGTTAAGATATCAGCCATCAAGGGGACCCAGATCCAGGGACTCAGAGGTCATCCCAGACCAGAGCAGAGCTAGGAGTGGGGCAGGGAGTTGTGGGAGGATGCGGAGAGAAGAGTCTCACACCGGCCTTGACCTGCTCCTTCACTACAGAGCAGAGGTCAGGGTTATGAGAGGTGTATTAAACTTGAAGGGAACTGAAGGGCACGAACACTTTGCGTCCCCTCAGGAGCTATTCCTATTCTTCTTATACTCTACTTTCTGGTGTTCTCTAAGTTTGGGATGCTGTCCGTGCTCGCCTTAGCCTGGCTCGCCTATGACTGGAACACCCACAATCAAAGTAAGAAACGGGAAGAGTGGTAGTCCCTGTCTGTACCAAGGATGGAACCACAGGGCTGGAGTGGGGGTGGAAGGAGAGAGTGGGAGAGACAGAGGGAGAAGAGGTGGGGAGAGGAAAGAAGAGGAAAGGTCAGTGAGGCAAAGCAAGTGAGAGAGGGAGAGGAGTACAGGAAGGTAGAGGGAAGGGGAGGAGAGAGGAGGGCAAAGCTCAGCAAGGCTGCCCAGGAAGAATTGAGGCTGGTTTCTGGGCGGGTGCTCCCAGCATCCTACTACTTCCCTCCCACCTTTCTGACTGCTCCAGAGGAGCAGGGGCTTCCTGTGTCTTCTTGGAGGTTGGTTTCAGGGACAGTACCTATAGCTCTCTGTGCCCAAGATATGGAAATGTGAGAAGGAGGCCCCTCTAGTGACCTGAAGATTTTAGGAAGAACCCTCCACCTCCGGGAGAAGTAGAGGGATTGGCAAGATCTCACCCAGTCTTTCCTTCCTTTCTGTACCTGCAGGTGGTAGGCGTTCAACTTGGGTATGAAACTGGGCCCTCTGGAATTATTTCCAAATTACTTCCCAGTAAAGGTGACTATGCTGCCTCTGGGTGCCCTCAGTCCCTGTTGCCCAGACACTTCCTCCCCATTCAGCCCCATGTTTTCAAAGGCTTTGGTGGCCAGCAGTGGACGTTAAGGCCCAGAGGCATAATGCAGAGTAGACCCAAGATGGATGGGCAGGTGGGGAGACAAATGGATAACACTTTGCCTCAGAGTGGCAGACCCAGGTCAGCCTCTCTGAGCATCATAACCCCTGGCAATCCTGTGACAGTGAAGATATCCCAGTGAAGAGGGATTTGGGGCTCCCCAAGGGAAACACAGGCTACCTTCTGGGATCTGAGTCCACATGTCCTCTCTTCCTTCTATCCACTAATCTGATTCAATCTCCCCCTAACAGCTGGTGAGGACTCATGACCTCTGTCCCAGTTTCATATAACTACTAAATTTTGAAGCTTAAATTATTTTTTGTCTGCCTGACTTTGTATCATATTAAATTACCATATGCATTTTATCTTGTAGACATTCATGTTTCTGTTTAAAATTATTTTAACAGTTCCACTAAAAAATAAGGTAAGTAGCATATTTGCATAGCAAGCAAAATGCTTCATAATCTGGTCCTCCCCATTTTTCATCTATCAAAAAATCTCTGAACGCTCCCTACTGATTATATGGAAATTCACATTATCCCCCCAAATTGCCTTTTACTTTTTTCTTTTTTTTTTGTGGTACGCGGAGTCTGTTGAGTCTGTTTCTCCTGAGCAGGGCTTGGAGGGTCTGGTCTGTGGTCTCCCGCATTGGTTCTGGTATCCCATATGCTAAACGTGGACCTGTTAAGGTGTGGCTTATTCAGATATGAGTCGAGTCCTAGTCCATCAGGTGGTTCTGCTGTGAGGGGAATTGGCCCCTTCTTTAGGGCTGTGACTCACTGAATTTGGCCTGGGATTACCTGTATTGTTGACTGTGATCCCTTGAACTGAAAACGAATCTTCTGAGGAGTGCCTGAGTTTTCCTGTGTTGAATATGGGCCCACTGGTATATTGTTTGGGGGTGCCTGACCTGAGTCTGGGTTCTGTGCTGAGTCTGTGTGTCTCCTTAGGTGGGACTGGGATCCATTGTGGGCCTTGAGCTTCTACATCTGGGTCTGGGGCTGCGTAGAATTCGTCTGGGTCCATTCGGCATGATGTCTAGAATTCTGTGAGTTGAAACAGTGTCCTCTCTGAGGATCGCTGGACCCTCTGAGGTGGGTCCTGGTGGGGATGGCTGAACAAATTTGAGATGCTCAAGTGGTTGTAGGGTCGGCTCTCCAAGGTCTCAGTCTGGTTGGCTTAGACTGGAGTTCTTTAGGAGTGTCTAGGTTCCCTGAAGTATGTTTCAAGTGTAGGAAATGCCTGAGTGGCATTCTTGTGAGGTTCTGAGACCAGTAGGGTATTGGTTAGGAATACTTGAGCTGAGTATGGACCCTCTAAGGTAGCATTCAGGCCCAGAAACTGAGTCTGGGTCATCTGAGTTGGGTCTGGGGCACCCAGAGATTTGTTTATATTCTCTGAGGTGAGTCTGGGTCTCATGGAGATAAGTCACAGTTCCTGGTAGTCTATTAGGTGTCGCTAGAGTTGGGTGTTTCTCACCTGAATGAAGTCTGGGTGGATCTCGTCATGGGTCTGAGCCCTCTGTGGTTTGTTCTGTGTCCTGTATATCTTGTATATTGATACCTGAACTGACTCTGGGTGTCCTTAGGTATGTCAGAGATTCCTGAGTTGGAACCGGAGTTCCCAGGGGTACCTGGCTCTCCCTGAGTTGTGTCTTAGATTCACTGAGGTAGATCTGGGGTCCTCTGAGGGGAATATTTGCACCTCTGTGTTATTTGTGTATGGCTTACCTGTTATTTCCTCACTTGAACGGTTTCTGGTTTCCCCTATGGGGGGGGTATGTGCCTCCAGAAGTGAATCTGGATCCTCTAATGTGTTTCTGTGTTTTTTTGAGTTTGTTGTGGATCCCTCTGTGTTGGATCTGGAATATCCTTAGCTGAGTATTGGACTCCTGTGCTGATTCTAGACTCTCTGAGGTAGGTCTAAGACCCCTTACTCCTAGTGTGGATTTTTCAGGGTATTGGTGGTAGTTACCTGAAGTGAGTCTTAGTCCCCTCAATTTGTGATTTTCTGTGGGAGGACTTGGCCCTTCCTTTGTGTCCTGAACTCAGTGAGTTTCTCTGGAGTCACCTGCTGTTTCTCAGGGCCTCCAGAAATGAGTATGGGACATGTGAGACATGCCTAGGGTTCCCTCACCTGCATCTGGGGACCCTTTGGGTGGTCTGAGTTCCTTTGTGTGGAAGGCTGACTTGGTGAGGTGTCTTTTGGGAATGCGTGAGTTAGGCTGAGTCCCCTGTACTTAGTATGTATCACTTTGGGTGCATCTGGGATCCCATGTGGTGGGGTCCTTAGCTCCTTCATTTAGGTCTGAGACTCCCTGACTTGGTTTTGAGGCTACCTGGCATATTGTCTGTTGCACCCTGAACAGAGTCCGCATCTCTTGAGGAGTACTGAGTCCCTGCAGTGGGTGGGCTTTATCTGGAGATGCCTGAACAGAGTTGAGTGCCCTAAGTGGTGTGAGGTTTACTGTAGTAGGTCTTGCATCTCCTGAGCTTAGTCTTCAATGGTATTGTCCCTTGTTCCTTGAACTGAGTCTGCTTACCCTCAGGAATGTGTAGATCTCCTGAGCTGAGTCTGGACCTCTGAGGAGGGTCTTTGTCACCTAGGGTGGACCTAGGTTTCCTTGTGTTGAGTGTGAACATGTTCAGGTATTGTTTGGAGATAACTGAGCTGAGCTGATTGGGTCCCTGTGCTGAGTCTAAATGTCTTATGTGGATTTGTCATCTTCTGTGTTAGTTTTTCGTGCATCTTTATGTGGATGGAAGATCCGTAATTTGAGCTTGGAGCCACCTACCATGAAATTTGAGGTCCTCGATCTAAGTGTGGCTATCCTGAGAATATCTGGTTTACCTGCAGTTTTTAATGGGCCCAATAGGTTTTGGTTCCCTGTTATGGGTATGGGTATACTGTGGTGGGACTGGGTCTTCATATAAGAGTCTAAGACCCCTGTGATGTGGCCTGGGCATGCCTTAACTGAATTGGGGTCTTATAAGGTGGGTGTGGGATCTGTTAATGTAGATCACTGGCCCCAAAACTGATTCTGGGTCACCTGACTTTCATCTGCAGTAACTACAGGTGCATTTGTGTTCTCTGATTGTGGCTTGGGATCTCTTGAGCTTACCTGGGGTATCTGAAGCTGTCTGTAGTCCCCTGAGGAGGGTATGTGATCCCTGAACTGAGTATGCACCCGCCTGATGTGGGTCTGGGGATTTTGTGAGTATCTGAGTCTCTCGTGTTTTTTTGAGGATTTCTGTGCCTTACTGATATAGCTGTGAGACACTTAGATGTGAAAGTGGACTCTATGGTGATATGACTCTGCATACCCTGAATTTGGCCTGTATTTTCTGAAGTGTACCTGGGTCTTTAGAAATGATTGTGTTCTATGATATGGGACTGCGCTCTTTCGAGGTGACTCTGCACCCCTCTGGTTTGGGTTGGAGATCTTTAGGTGGAATCTGAGTCCCCTCAACTGAATCTAGGACTCTAGAGTGAGACTGGATCCCACATGTGGGTCTGAGGATCCTATGTTGAGTGTGGAGCCATTGGTGTATTCTTTGCAGATGCCTGAGTTGAGTCAATATATCCATAGGTTGATCTGGCATCCACTGTTTGTGGTTTTGGCTCCTTCATTTGAGTCTGGACTCAGTATAGTCTGGGACTACCTGATACGTTGTCTGGGGTCCCCTGGTGTTTCTTCCCCCTCTCAGCTGAGTCTAATCTAAGATAAATTTAGGTCCCTTGTGAGTCTAAAGTCCCTTAAGGTGGGTCTGACATATGTTTTGAGTGTGGGGTATTGGGGTGTTGTTTGGGGATGCCTCTGAAGAGTTGACATCCCCTGTACTGGGTCTGTGTCCCATTAATTGTGTATGGGATCCCTTTAGTGGTATTGGTCCTTTCAGTTTGGTCTGAAACTCTGAGTTTGATCTGTATCCACCTGGCATGTTGTCTGAAATCTCTTAGCTGAATCTGAGTTCCTGAGAAGGTCTGAGTTTCCTATAGTGTCCATGGCTCCTTGGGTTTTAGCTGGGGATGACTGAACAGAGTTGGGTGTCCTGAAATGGGAGTGGTTCCACTGTGGCTGGCCTGGTTCTTTCTACGAGAGTGTAAAACCCTGGTAATGTTGTCTTGGGTACCTTAGCTGAGTCTGGGTGTAACGACAATTATCAGCACTCTCCTCTTGGTTGTATGGTCCATGATGTATGTCCAGGTCCCGGAGGCATGTTTCAGCCTTACTGAAGTATGTTTGGGCCCTTTTCTGGTATATTTATACACCCCAAGTGATGTCAGTGAATGCTGTATCTGAGTTTGTGTACCTGAATTTGGTCTGAGTTTTCCTGTGTGGAACTTGGGAAAGGAATCTGGACTTTCTGGTGGGAATCTGTCTTTCTTCCTGGTTGGTGTGCCCTCCTCTGAGATGGATTTGGATACCGTTATGGTTGGGGGTAGCATCCGGGTTACCTTAGGTGGATCTGTGGTCCCTTGAGGCAAACCTGAGCACCCCTGTACTGAGTGTGGCATTATTGGAGTGTTGTTTTCATGTACCTGAATTGAGACTTTATCCCCTTGGGTTGGTCTGAAATCCTTGTATCGCTTTTTAGGACCCTTTATTTGGATTGACACATCCTCATTTCTGCCTTGAACCTCATATTTTTCAGATTTCTCTGAACTTAATGTCCCGTCATCTGAATTTAGGTCTCCTGAACTGAGTCTGTATATCCTTAGGTGGGTGTGGGTTCCCTGTGGTGGGTGGTATGTCCTTCCTCTTAGACTGGAGTTGCAGTTTGAGTCTGACATTGTCTTTGGTCCTCTGAGCTGAATCTGGGTTCCCTGAGTTCCCAAACGTCCCTGAAGATGTTTGAGTCTCCTGATGTTTGGGTTATTGCCCCCTGGATACCCAGGGATGCCCGGGGAAAGCTAAGTCCACTGTGATGTTTGCAGGTGTAGGGGGGTCAGGTGTCTCCTGAGATTAGTCTGAGTTGTCCCTAGAGATCTGAATTACCTAGAGTCACGGGCTGTCTCAACTGTTGTGTGGGCACACCTGACAGATCTTGAACTGTTTTGTGTCTTTTAGTAGATCTGGGTCTGCTTGTATCTGAATCCCCTGGAGATTTATGAAGTACCTGAGCTGAGTATTGGTCCTATACAATACTGGTTCTATACAGTGCTAGGCCTGGGGCCTAAAACTGAATCCTTGTCCCCTGACAAATGTGTACCTGTGTACCTGCCGGGTGCATTTTATTTCTCTAATGTGGGCCTAGTGTCTCTAGAACTGAGCCGGGGTGCTCTGAAGTTGATCTGGTTTCACTGAGGTGGATCTGACATCTCCATGGTGGGTCTGCAGTATTCAAATGAGTCTGCTCAGTTTGAACTGAGTATTGGGTCTGGGTGTGCAGAGGTGCATCTGCATGTCTTGAGCCTATTTTATGCCACTTGTGGGGTTTTGAGGACAATTATGTTGTCTGCAGAAGCCCACCGTAAGTGTGAAGTTGGCTAGAGTTTTCTGATAGTGTCTGGGGAACCTATGGTATGTTTGGGGTCTCTTGGAGTGTTACTTGGGGATGTGTCTGTATATACTGTGTCTGGTGTCCATGAGGTGACCTCCTGATTTGAGCCTGGGTCCTATGGGACCTGAGTCTAGATACTTTGGGGAAATGTTAGTGGATATTTGGGGCCATGCTAGAGGATCTGGATTCCAGTATGTAGGTCTTGGATCGCTGCGGGGGGGCGGGGGGGTCTGGGTCTCTTGAGTGGATGTCTGGGCATGTGTGAGTTGAATATGGGAACCCCAGAGGAGAGTTTGGGTGCTTGACGTGATTCTGTGGTCCCTGAGTCGAGTCTGTTTCCCCTGACCTGAGTGAGGTTCCTTGAGGATGGTTCAGTCCCATTAGGTAGGTTGTGGGCCCCCTGTACTTTACCCTGAGTTGGGGCTTAGACTCCTATGGTGTATTTTGAGTTCCCAAGTATGTTGCCTGGGGTGCTTGAGGTGAGTCTGAATTCATGAAGTGGATATTATTGCGCTTAAAGAGGTTTGCGTATCTGAGGTGATTCTAGGCTACCTGTTGGGGGTTCCCAGGACTGTGTGTAGGCCTGCCTGAGTGGTATGTTTGTATGAAACAAACATACTCTGAAACACGTCTTGGACCTGTAGGTGGATCTGAGTGTTCTTTTGAGTATCTGAGGACACGGCTGTTGTCTGGAGATGCCTGAGCTTAACCCAACTCATTCCTATGAATTAGGTTTAGGATCCCTGAGGTGTATGTATGGCAATGAATATGGGTCACCTGAGATTATTCTGTGATACCCCCTGATGCATTTGGTTTGTCTGAAGTGTGTCTGGGTCTCCAGAGCTGAGCCAAGTTCCTTTGAAATTGATCTGCAGTCTGCTGAGGTGGTTCTGGCAATTCTGAGGTGGATTTGGGGACTATTCAAACTGAATCTGCCTCTCGAGCTTGGGCCTGGGATTTCCAAAGGTGAGCCTGAATGTTCTGAGTTGACTTTGGATCAACTGAGGTGTTTCTAGGCTTTCAATATGTTGTCTGTGGAAGTCTGTGTCATTGAGATGGATTAGGACTGGCCAATATCAGTTTGGGGTCCCTGAGGTGTGTCTGGGGTCCTCTGGAGTATTTTCTGGGGATGCATGTACTAAGTCTGGTGCCCATGAACTGATGTCAGCTTTTGTAATCAGAGTGTGGGTCCTGTGGACAGAGCCTGGGTTGAATTTGGGTCTGTTTGAGGTGAGTCTGTGTTTAGCCATATATGTCTTAGTGCTCCTAGGGTGGGTCTGGGGACCTCATAGATTGATATCTGGGAGTGTGTGAATTGAATCTTGGTCCCTTGATGTAATCTGGGGTCTCTAGAGGTGTGTTAGGATACTTGAGAAACCTCTGGTTTCCTTGAGTTGAATCTATGTCCTCCAAACCGAGTTTTGGTATCCTGAGGATGGCTTGATTCCTTTAAGTAGGTTGCGAGCCCCATATCTTTTACCCTGTGAACTTGCAGTATGTTTCTGATTTCCAGGTCTGTTGCTGAGGAATGCCTAAACTGAGTCTGGATTCCTGAAGTTAGTCTTCTTTGCTCTGAAGTGGATCTGGATCTGAGGTACTTCTTGTGGATTTAGAGCCACTTGATTATGGGTCACTTGAAATAGATTTGTTTTCTCCTAGCTGGGTCCGATGTCTGCAGAACTGGGCCAGTGTACCTTGAAGTGGGTTTGAAGTTCCCCTACGTGTCATAACATAAATATATATAGTATAAATAATAAAATATATATGTGTATAATTATATATAAAATTATGTAATTATCTGTAAAACATATATTTTTATATAAACCTTATGATAACCATAAAGCAAACATCTACAGTAGATACACAAAAGATAAAGAATGGAATCAGAGCACACTAATCCAGAAAATCATCAATTTACAAAGGAAAGCAGCAAGAGAGGAAGAAAGGAACAGTGAAAGTACAAAACAGCCAGAAAATAATAGGACAGCATTGGTAAGTCTTTACCTATCAGTAATTAATCTAAGTGTAAATGGATTGGATCATCCAGCAAAAAGACATAGAGTAGCTGGTTGGATAATAAAACAACCAACTACATGCTGCCTACAGGAGACTCACTTTACCTGTAAGGACACACATAGGCTCAAAGTAAAAGTATAGAAAAAGACATTCAATGGAAACCAAATGAAAACAGGGTAGCTATAGTTATATCAAACAACATCAACTGTAGCCAAAACATTAATGAAACAAAGATGATCATAATTTAGCCCGGCGGTCCCCAACCTTTTTGGCAGCAGGGACTGGTTTCATGGAAGACAATTCTTCCATGGACTGGGAAAAATTGCGGGGGGTGGGGGTGGGGGCGGGTTGGAGGGGATGGTTCGGGCTGTAATGTGAGCGATGGGGAACAACGGGGAGCGGCAGACGAAGCTTAATTCCCTCCCCTGCCGCTCGCCTCCTGCTGCGCAGCCCAGTTCCTAACAGTACTGGTCCGTGGCCCAGGGGTTGGGGACCCCTGCCTTAGACCACCTGAATATACCAAGTAAGTACTAACAGATCTGAAGGGAGAAAAACACATATTACAGTGATAGTAGGGGACTCCAGTACCTCATTTTCAACAGTAATAGATCATCCAGGCAGAAATTCAACAGCGAAACATTGGATTTGAGCTATACCTCAAACAAATGGACCTAACAGACATTTTTCAGAACATTCCATCCAACAACAGCAGAATACACATTCTTCTCCAGCACACACAGAACATCCTCCAGGACAGACCATGTGATGGGCCACAAAACAAGTTTTAACAAATGTAAGAAGATTAATATCATACCAAGAATCTCTTCTGACCATAATGGTATGAAACTATAAATGAATAACAGAAGAAAAGTTCGAAAATTCACAAACATGTGGAAATGAAGCGACACGTTTCTGAACAAACAGTGAGTCATAGAAGAAATTTAATTATCTTGAAACAAATGAAAATGGAAACATATATCAAAACCAATGGGGTACTGAAAAAGCGGTTCTAAGAGGCAAGTTTATTGCAATAAATGCCAACATTATGAAAAAAGAAAGATCTGAAATAAACAAACACCTCAAGGAAATAAGTACAAATTAAGACCAAAATTTCTTAAAAAGGAAGGATATAACAAAGAGTAGAAATAAATGAAGTAGAGACCAGAAAAAAAAAAGAAAAGATCAAAGAACCTAACAGCTAGATTTTCAAAACGATAAACAAAATTGAGAGGCCTTTAGCTGGGCTAACTAAGAATAAAACAGAAAAGACTCAAATAAATAAAATCGGAAAAGAGAAAACATTACAATTGATACCACAGAAATACAAAGATCCTAAGAGACTAATGTGAACAATTTTATGACAACAAATTGATAAATTCTGAGAACATACAACCTACCAAGGCTGAATAATGAAGAAATAGAATATCTGAACAGACGAATAACAGGCAAGGAGATTGAATCAGTAATCAAAAGCCTCCTAATGCAAAAAAGCCCACGGCCACATGGTTTCACTGATAAATTCTACTAGATATTTAAAGAATTAATGCCAGTCCTTTTCAAACTCATTCCAGAAATTGAAGAACAAGAAGTACTCCTAAACTCATCTCATGAGGCTACTACTCTGATACCAAAGCCAGATAAGGACACTACAAACAAAAGAATACTATAGACCCATATACCTGATGGAGATAGACGCAAAATTTCTCAAAATATTAACAAATGGAATTCAATAGCTCATTAAAAGGATCATTCACCACGATCAGGTGGAAATTATCCCTGGGATGCAAGGATGCTTCAAAACATACAAATCAGGAAGTATGACACACCGCATTATTAATGAAAGATAAAAGTAATGTAATCATCTCAATAGATGGAGAAAAGGCACTTGACAAAATATAATGACTTTTCATGATAAACATACCTAATAAACCGGGTACAGAAGGTATATACTTCAACACAATAAAGACCATAGACAAACGCAGAGATAACATCATACTCTAAGCAGAAAGGGTAAAATCTCACCACTCCTATTCCACATTGTACATCAAGTCCTAGCTAGGACAGGTGGGCAAGAAAAAGAAATTAAAGGCATCCAATTTAAAAGGAAGAAGTAAAATTATCTTTGTTTGCAGGTGATTTGATATTACATGTAGAAAACCCTGTGGAGTCCACCACCAATTGCTAAAACTAATCAACAAGGTCATTAAAGTTGCAAGATACAAAATTTACATATAATTGCATATTTGTACACTAACAACAAAACATCTGAAAAAAATAACATAGTCCAATTACAAAAAGCATCAAAATAATAAAACACTTAGAAATAAATTGCATGCAGGAGGTGAAAGATCTGTACATTAAAACAAAAAGGCTTTGATGAAGTTAGGAAAAACATGGAAAAATATCCCATATTCTTAGATCAGAATAATTAATTGAATTTTCCATACTATCCAAAGCCATTTATAGACTGAATGAAATCCCTATCAAATTTCCAATGGCTTTAAATTTTTTTTTTGCCACACCATGCGGTGTGCGGGAGCTTATTTCCCCGACCAGGGATTGAACCTGTGCCCCCCTGCAGTGGAAGTACGGAGTCTTAACCACTGGACCACCACGGAGGTTCCTCTGATGTCTTTTATTATAGAAATAGAAAAAGCAGTTCTAAAATTTTTACAGAAGAACAGAAACCCTGAGTAGCCAAAGCAATCCTGAGAAAGAAGAACAAAGCTGGAGGCATCACACTTCCTGATTCCAAAGTATCACAGAGCTAGAGTAATCAAAAGAGTATAATACTGGCATAAAAGCAGACACCTAGATCAGTGGAACAGAATCAAGAACTCAGAAATAAATCTCCCAACTAATATTTGACAGGGGAACCAAAATGCTGAATGGGGAAAGAATGGTCTTTTCAATAAATGGTGTTGGGAAAACTGATAACCACAAGGAGAAAAATGAAATTTTACTCCTATCTTACACTATTCACAGAAATTAACTTGAAATGAATTACAGATTTAAGTAAGTCTATAAGAACTGGGATGATAAAACTCTTAGATGGAAATATAGGGGAAACACCTCCTTGATATTGGTATTGGCAATAATCGTTTTGTATATGACACCAAAAGCACAGTCAACAAAAGCAGAACTTAACAAATTGGATCACATTAAACTAAAAACCTTCTGCACAGCACAAGAAACAACAAATAAAATGGCCATGTATGGAATGAGAGAAGATATCTGTAAGTCATACAACTAATAAGGGGTTAACATACAAGGTATGTGAAGAACTCATATAACTCAATGCCAAAAACAAGTAAATAAACAATGTGATTATAAACTGGGCAGAGGAACTAAATAGGAATTTTTCCCAAGAAGACATAAGATGGCCAACAAGAGTGTGTAAACATGTTCAACACTGGTAATCATCAGCAAAATGCAAAACAGAACTACAATGAGTGATTATTGCATACTTGTTAGGATGGCTATAATATCATCAAAAAGACAAGAGATAGCAAGTAATGGAGAGGGTTTGGAGGAAGGGAGACCTCCTACACTGTTGGTGGGAATGTAAGTTGGTGTAACCACTATGGACAACAGTATGAAGGTTCCTCAAAAAATTAGAAATAGAGCTACCATATGATCCAGCAACTGAGCTTCTATGGATATATAGAAAGAAAATACAAAGCAATATCTCCAACAGTCAAGATATAGAAACAATAGTCGAGATACGGAAACAGGGAATTCCCTGGTGGTCCAGTGATTAGGACTCCGCACTTCAAGAGCATTCAGTCCCTGATTGGGGAACTAGTATCTTGCATGCTGCATGATGCAACCAAAAAAAAAAAAAAAAAGAGAGAGAGAGAGAGAGGTGGAAACAACCTATGCCCATTCATGGGATGAATGGATGAAGAAAACGCTGCATCTTTACCCATTCATCATGTTATCTATCTATCTACCTATCTATCTATCTATACAGTGTAGTATTATTCAGTCGTGAGGGAGAAAGAAATTCTGCCATTTGGCAAGGCAACATGGATGAACCACAAGGGTATTATCCTAATTAAGTCAGGCAGAGAAAGCAAAATACCGTAACTGCTTATACAGGGAAACTAGAAAAACAGAACTCATAGAAACAGATAGGGTTGTAGTTACCAGGGGCTTAGGGAGTGGGGAAAATGGGCAAATGTTGGTCAAAGGGTACAGACTTCCAGTTATAACATGAATTAGCTGTGGCAGGATCAAGATACAGCATGGTTAATGTAATTAATACTGTACTGTGCATTTGAAACTTGCTAAGAGAGTAGGTCATAACTGTTCTTACCACAGAAAGAAATGGTTAACTATGTGACATGATGGAGGAGTTAGCTAACTCTTTGTTGGGAATCATCTCTAGCATATGTGTATTAAATGAACACATTGTACACTTTAACTTTATTTATTGTTATATGCCAAACAATCTCAATAATGCAGAAAATATAAACTGTTTGTCAAGTAAGTCCAAAGATTTAATATCTGAATGGTTGGTTTTTGGAGATTTATTTTGTTCCTTTGAATAGGCCATGCTTTCCTGTTGTATTGTTTTTGTTTGTTTGTTTTTTGTCTTGGTTTTTTATCTCTGTTTTGAAAATCTGGCATTTGTAATAAACATTGCAGTCTGGGTTGGTGCAGGAGAAGACATTTACTAACTATTATGGAGAGAAGATTTGGGTCTTCTCAGGCCTTTTCTGGGTATGTGCCTCTGTAGGCTTCCACGTGTAGTTTTTTGTCAATTGTGTCCTATATACATCTACTTTTACATGTCTTATTTTCTAAGAGGCCCAGTCTTGTTTCTCCTAGGGCCTGAGGTGTTCCATTATATTCCTGTTCCCGTAATCTCTCGTACTCAGCCATTTGCAGGTCTTTACTATTCCAGCAGTTTTCACATGCTGTGGCACCTGCCATTGTTCAGTGGCCTCCAACCTATGTCCAAACTATGCTTCCAAACCTTTCTAAGCTTTCAGTCAGTAAGGACAGAAACCAACCCTTTGGCTACCATCAGTCCATAAAACGGCAAACATTTGGTTCTTTTTTTTTTTTTTCTTCCATCCTGTAGGAGGAACCAGGGATAGGTTGTTTCTTTCCAACTGCAGGGTTTTGAGACTGGGAGGAGTTGGGACAAGAGCTCTATGGAATTTCTTAAGATCTTGAGTGTGGATTTTTCTGATTGTGCACTTGCTTGGTTGCTGCAGATCCTGACTGGTTTCCAGAGCTCCCACAAAGGTATTTGAATTAATATATTACTGTTGAGTTGGTGTTGGAATGCGGGATGGGATCCTGGAGCTTCCTAGTTTGCCATCTTGATATCACCTCAGTCCTTGAATATTTTTCTGTTACCTTTAAAAATAATTAAAAACCCAGTATAAAACTTCATGACCACTGCTGGGGGAAGAGGGGGTGCTGAGAATTTCTCACAGGGTTATATTGAGTAAGCATCTCCTTCTCTGCCCTTATGATGCTTCCCCCTCTCTTGTTTTTTTTTACTTTCTTTTAACTGGCTCTCTTTAAATACCTTGGATACCACATGCTTTCTTTCCTCTAAACAAGTTATTTAAAGAGTAGTAACTCCCTTCTCAAATTTTGTTTGCTTGATTTTTACTCATCCTTCAGATTTTGATTCAAGCGTAAGTTTAATACCCATAGTTTTTCCATAGTTCATTATTATAGCTTTGTGCTCCTCTTGTTTGTGAGTGGTCATTTTTACAAATTTATTACTTTAAAATGTTTCTGAGTGTTATTGTAAAGCTGAATTGATAAGAGTAGTTCCTTGCACAGAGTACAAAATAAAGGGAGAAATACAATGGGGAGCATTGGAAGTGTCAGAAAAGGCTACTTATTGAGACTTAAATGTCTGACTCAGCTGGAAGGTATGAGATTTTGCCCTATTTCATTTCTTCTTTGAAATAGAGAAAGCATCTTTCAGTCATCTCGAGGATGAATGTCAAGTACAAAATTTTCCAAGTAGATAGAATGAACTCAGATTTCTGATAAAATCATAAAGCTGACTTAGCTGCTACCTCATGACTCATATGATATGAAATATAAATTCATTCTTATATAATTGATTTTGTACTGGATTGGCCAGCAGAAATTCACCTTAAATAACATACTCTTCCCCTAAATTGAAAACTCAATTAGGGTAAAAGCTTCTTTCCTCATGTTTATGTGTTCCGTATATAGCACATTCTATGTGAGGACTTTGGCAAACAATGATTGAATAGTTTCTCTTTGCCCCAGATTGCCATCATAGCAAAGTGAATTTAGGTCTTGAGATAATTTTCTACAAATTTATATGATAAGTGTTCCTGAGTTGAGAGTGATGACTAAGTAGGTATGGGCATGTGAATAAGTGTATAAGTAAAATATGGTATCATTTGTGTATTCATATCTGTAAATTATTTTAAACTATAATCAATCAGTATTTCATTAACTTCTATGTCAGGTCATATAGGCCTACCTAATTCCTTTACTTAATAAGTAGTGTGTAGTAGGTAAAGAAAGCCACGTGGTAATGCCCAAATAGATCATAATTTTTTCATGGTGTGGAACTGGGATATTGCTTGGCCCATTCCAAAAATGAAAGTTAATATTGAGATACATAAAACTTTTAATTTAAAAATATTTAACTTCGGGAGAAGGCGGAAGATGGCGGAAGAGTAAGACGCGGAGATCACCTTCCTCCCACAGATACACCAGAAATACATCTACACGTGGAACAACTCCTACAGAACACCTACTGAAGGCTGGCAGAAGACCTCAGACCTCCCAAAAGGCAAGAAACTCCCCAGTACCTGGGTAGGGCAAAAGAAAAAACAGAGACAAAAGAATAGGGACGGCACCTGCACCAGTGGGAGGGAGCTGTGAAGGAGGAAAAGTTTCCACACTCTAGGAAGCCCCTTCGCGGGCGGAGACTGCGGGAGGCGGAGGGGGGAGCTTCGAAGCTGCGGAGGAGTGCACAGCAACGGGTACGAAGGGCAAAGCGGGGAGATTCCCGCACAGAGGATCGGTGCCGACCGGCACTCACCAGCCCGAGAGGCTTGTCTGCTCACCCGCCGGGGCGTGCGGGGCTGCGAGCTGAGGCCGGAGCGCAGGGAGAGGACTGGGGTTGGCGGCTTGAACATAGCCTGAAGGGGTTAGTGCACCACAGCTAGCCGGGAGGGAGTCCGGGGAAAAGCCTGCACCTGCAGAAGAGGCAGGAGACTTTTCCTTCCCTCTTTGTTTCCTGGGGCGTGAGGAGAGGGGTTTAAGAACGCTGCTTAAAGGAACTCCAGAGACGGGCGCGAGCCGCGGCTAAAAGCGCGAACCCCAGAGACGGGCGCGAGCCGCGGCTGAAAGCGCGGAATCCAGAGACGGGCGCGAGCCGCGGCTGAAAGCGCGGAATCCAGAGACGGGCGCAAGCCGCGGCTAAAAGCGCGGACCCCAGAGGCAGGCGGGAGACGTTAAGGCTGCTGCTGCCGCCACCGAGGGGCCTGTGTGCGAGCACAGGTCACTCTCCACACCCCTCCTCCGCGGACCCTGTGCAGCCCGCCACTGCCGGGTTCCCGGGATCCAGGGACAACTTCCCCGGGAGAGCGCACAGCGCGCCTCAGGCTGGTGCAAAGTCACGCCGGCCTTTGCCACCGCAGGCCCGCCCCGCACTCTGTTCCCCTCCGTCCCCGCCGGCCTGAGTGCGCCAGAGCCCCCAATCAGCGGCTCTTTTAACCCCATCCTGTCTGAGCAAAAAACAGACGCCCTCCAGCGATCTACACGCAGTGGCAGGGCCAAATCCAAAGCTTAGCCCTGGGAGCTGTGAGAACAAAGAAGAGAAAGGGCAATCTCTCCCAGCAGCCTCAGAAGCAGCGGATTAAAGCTCCACAATCAACTTGATGTACCCTGCATCTGTGGAATACCTGAATAGACAACCAATCATCCCAAATTAAGGAAGTGGACTTTAGGAGCAAGATCTATGATATTTTCCCCTTTCCTCTTTTTGTGAATGTGTATGTGTATGCTTCTGTGTGAGATCTTGTCTGTATAGTCTTGCTTCCACCATTTGTCCTAGGGTTCTATCCGTCCATGTTTTTTTTTAAATTTTTTTTCTTAATAATTAATTTTAATAACCTTATTATACTTTACCTTCGTTCTTTCTTTCTTTCTTTCCGTCCTTCCTTCCCTCCTTTAGACAACGAATCATCCCAAATTGAGGAGGTGGTCTCTGACAGCAAGATTTAGGATTTTTCCCCATTTACCTCTTTTAGTGAGGGTGTATGTGTATGCTTCTGTGTAAGATTTTGTCTGTATAGCTTTGCTTCCAACATTTGTCCTAAGGTTCATTCCGTCCCTTTTTTTTTTTTTCTAAATAAGAAGTTTTTAATTCAATAACTTTATTATACTTTATTTTATTTTTACTGTATCTTCTTTCTTTCTTTTTTCCTTCTTTCCCTCCTTCCTTCCTTCCTCCCTCCCTCCCTCCTTTCTTTCCTTCTTGCCTTCTTTCCTTCTTTGCTTCTTTCTTTCGTTCTTCCTTCCTTCCTACCCTCCTTTCCTTCTTTCTTTCCTCATACTTCTACTAATTCCCTCTACTTTTTCTCCCTTTTATCCTGAGTCTGTGGATGAAAAGCTTTTGGTGCTCCAGCCAGGAGGCAGGGCTCTGCCTCTGAGGTAGGACAGCCAACTTCAGGACACTGATCAACAAGAGACCTCCCAGCTCCACATAATATCAAACGGCGAAAATCTCCCAGAGACCTCCATCTTAACACAAGCACCCAGCTTCACTCAACGACCAGCAAGCCACAGTGCTGGAAAACCTATGCCAAACAACTAGCAAAACAGGAACACAACCCCACCCATTAGCAGAGAGGCTGCCTAAAATCATAATAAGGCCACAGACACCCCCAAACACACCACCAGACGTGAACCTGCCCACTAGAGAGACAAGATCCAGCCTCATCCACCACAACACAGGCACTAGCCCCCTCCACCAGGAAGCCTACACAACCCACTGAACCAACCTTAGCCACTGGAGACAGACATCAAAAACAGGAGGAACTACAAACCTGCAGCCTGCAAAAAGGAGACCCCAAACACAGTAAGATAAGCAAAATGAGAAGACAGAAAAACACACAGCAGATAAAGGAGCAAGATAAAAATGCACCAGACCTAACAAATGAAGAGGAAATAGGCAGTCTACCTGAAAGAGAATTCAGAATAATGATAGTAAGGTTGATCCGAAATCTTGGAGATAGAATGGACAATAGATTGGACAAAATGCAAGAATCAGTTAACAAGGACCTAGAAGAACTAAAGATGAAACAAGCAACGATGAACAACACAATAAATGAAATTAAAAGTACTCTAGATGGGATCAATAGCAGAATAACTGAGGCAGAAGAACGGGTAAGTGACCTGGAAGATAAAATAGTGGAAATAACTACTGCAGAGCAGAATAAAGAAAAAAGAATGAAAAGAACTGAGGACAGTCTCAGAGACCCCTGGGACAACATTAAACGCACCAACATTCAAATTATAGGGGTTCCAGAAGAAGAAGAGAAAAAGAAAGGGACTGAGAAAATATTTGAAGAGATTATAGTTGAAAACTTCCCTAATATGGGAAAGGAAATAGTTAATCAAGTCCAGGAAGCACAGAGAGTCCCATACAAGATAAATACAAGGAGAAATACGCCAAGACACATATTAATCAAACTGTCAAAAATTAAATGCAAAGAAAGCATATTAAAAGCAACAAGGGAAAAACAACAAATAACACATAAGGGAATCCCCATAAGGTTAACAGCTGATCTCTCAGCAGAAACCCTACAAGCCAGAAGGGAGTGGCAGGACATACTGAAAGTGATGAAGGAGAAAAACATGCAGCCAAGACTACTCTACCCAGCAAGGATCTCATTCAGATTTGATGGAGAAATTAAAACCTTTACAGACAAGCAAAAGCTGAGAGAGTTCAGCACCACCAAACCAGCTTTACAACAAATGCTAAACGATCTTCTCTAGGCAAGAAACACAAGAGGAGGAAAAGACCTATAAAAACGAACCCAAAACAATTTAGAAAATGGGAATAGGAACATACATATCGATAATTACCTTAAATGTAAATGGACTAAATGCTCCCACCAAAAGACACAGATTAGCTGAATGGATACAAAAACAAGACCTTATATATGCTGTCTACAAGAGACCCACTTCAGACCTAGAGACGCATACAGACTGAAAGTAAGGGGATGGAAAAAGATATTCCATGCAAATGGAAGCCAAAAGAAAGCTGGAGTAGCAATTCTCATATCAGACAAAATAGACTTTAAAATAAGGACTATTAAAAGAGACAAAGAAGGACACTACATAATGATCAAGGGATCGATCCAAGAAGAAGATATAACAATTGTAAATATTTATGCACCCAACATAGGAGCACCTCAATACATAAGGCAAATACTAACAGCCATAAAAGGGGAAATCGACAGTAACACATTCATAGTAGGGGACTTAAACACCCCACTTTCACCCATGGACAGATCATCCAAAATGAAAATAAATAAGGAAACACAAGCTTTAAATGATACATTAAACAAGATGGACTTAATTGATATTTATAGGACACTCCATCCAAAAACAACAGAATACACATTTTTCTCAAGTGCTCATGGAACATTCTCCAGGATAGATCATATCTTAGGTCACAAATCAAGCCTTGGTAAATTTAAGAAAATTGAAATTGTATCACGTATCTTTTCTGACCACAACGCCATGAGACTAGATATCAATTACAGGAAAAGATCTGTAAAAAATACAAACACATGGAGGCTAAACAATACACTACTTAATAATGAAGAGATCACTGAAGAAATCAAAGAGGAAATCAAAAAATACCTAGAAAAAAAATGACAATGGAGACACAACGAACCAAAACCTGTGGGATGCAGCAAAAGCAGTTCTAAGGGGGAAGTTTATAGCAATACAAGCCCACCTTAAGAAGCAGGAAACATCTCGAATAAACAACCTAACCTTGCACCTCAAGCAATTAGAGAAAGAAGAACAAAAAAACCCCAAAGCTAGCAGAAGGAAAGAAATCATAAAAATCAGATCAGAAATAAATGAAAAAGAAATGAAGGAAACAATAGCAAAGATCAATAAAACTAAAAGCTGGTTCTTTGAGAAGATAAACAAAATAGATAAACCACTAGCCAGACTCATCAAGAAAAAAAGGGAGAAGACTCAAATCAATAGAATTAGAAATGAAAAAGGAGAGGTAACAACTGACACTGCAGAGATAAAAGAGATCATGAGAGATTACTACAAGCAACTCTATGCCAATAAAATGGACAATCTGGAAGAAATGGACAAATTCTTAGAAATGCACAACCTGCCAAGACTGAATCAGGAAGAAATAGAAAATATGAACAGACCAATCACAAGCACTGAAATTGAAACTGTGATTAAAAATCTTCCAACAAAGAAAAGCCCAGGACCAGATGGCTTCACAGGCGAATTCTATCAAACATTTAGAGAAGAGCTAACACCTATCCTTCTCAAACTCTTCCAAAATATAGCAGAGGGAGGACCACTCCCTAACTCCTTCTACGAGGCCACCATCACCTTGATACCAAAACCAGACAAGGATGTCACAAAGAAAGAAAACTACAGGCCAATATCACTGATGAACATAGATGCAAAAATCCTCAACAAAATACTAGCAAACAGAATCCAACAGCACATTAAAAGGATCATACACCATGATCAAGTGGGGTTTATTCCAGGAATGCAAGGATTCTTCAATATACGCAAATCTATCAATGTGATAAACCATATTAACAAATTGAAGGAGAAAAACCATATGATCATCTCAATAGATGCAGAGAAAGCTTTTGACAAAATTCAACACCCATTTATGATAAAAACCCTGCAGAAAGTAGGCATAGAGGGAACTTTCCTCAACATAATAAAGGCCATATATGACAAGCCCACAGCCCACATCATCCTCAATGGTGAAAAACTGAAAGCATTTCCACTAAGATCAGGAACAAGACAAGGTTGCCCACTCTCACCACTATTATTCAACATTGTTTTGGAAGTTTTAGCCACAGCAATCAGAGAAGAAAAGGAAATAAAAGGAATCCAAATTGGAAAAGAAGAAGTAAAGCTGTCACTGTTTGCAGATGACATGATCCTATACATAGAGAACCCTAAAGATGCTACCAGAAAACTACTAGAGCTAATCAATGAATTTGGTAAAGTGGCAGGATACAAAATTAATGCACAGAAATCTCTGGCATTCCTATATACTAATGATGAAAAATCTGAAAGTGAAATCAAGAAAACACTCCCATTTACCATTGCAACAAAAAGAATAAAATATCTAGGAATAAACCTACCTAAGGAGACAAAAGACCTGTATGCAGAAAATTATAAGACATTGATTAAAGAAATTAAAGATGATATAAATAGATGGAGAGATATACCATGTTCTTGGATTCGAAGAATCAACATTGAAAATGACTCTACTACCCAAAGCAATCTATAGATTCAATGCAATCCCTATCAAACTACCACTGGCATTTTTCACAGAACTAGAACAAAACATTTCACAATTTGTATGGAAACACAAAAGACCCTGAATACCCAAAGCAATCTTGAGAACGAAAGAAGGAAGTGGAGGAATCAGACTCCCTGACTTCAGACTATACTACAAAGCTACAGTCATCAAGACGGTATGGTACTGGCACAAAAACAGAAAGATAGATCAATGGAACAGGATAGAAAGCCCAGAGATAAACCCATGCACATATGGACACCTTATCTTTGATAAAGGTGGTAGTAATGTACAATGGAGAAAGGACAGCCTCTTCCATAAGTGGTGCTGGGAAAACTGGACAGGTACATGTAAAAGTATGAGATTACATCACTCCCTAACACCATACACAAAAATAAACTCAAAATGGATTAAAGACCTAAATGTAAGGCCAGAAACTATCAAACTCTTAGAGGAAAACATAGGCAGAACACTCTATGACATAAATCAAAGCAAGATCCTTTCTGACCCACCTCCTAGAGTAATGGAAATAAAAACAAAAATAAACAAATGGGACCTAATGAAACTTCAAAGCTTTTGCACAGCAAAGGAAACCATAAACAAGACCAAAAGACAACCCTCAGAATGGGAGAAAGTATTTGCAAATGAAGCAACCGACAAAGGATTAATCTCCAAAATTTACGAGCAGCTCATGCAGCTCAATAACAATTAAACAAACAACCCAATCCAAAAATGGGCAGAAGACCTAAATAGACATTTCTCCAAAGAAGATATACAGACTGCCAACAAACACATGAAAGAATGCTCAACATCATTAATCATTAGAGAAATGCAAATCAAAACTACAATGAGATATCATCTCACACCAGTCAGAATGGCCATCATCAAAAAAATCTAGAAACAATAAATGCTGGAGAGGGTGTGGAGAAAAGGGAACACTCTTGCACTGCTGGTGGGAATGTGAATTGGTTCAGCCACTATGGAGAACAGTATGGAGGTTCCTTAAAAAACTACAAATAGAACTACCATATGACCCAGCAATCCCACTACTGGGCATATACCCTGAGAAAACCAAACTTCAAAAAGAGTCATGTACCAAAATGTTCATTGCAGCTCTATTTACAATAGCCCGGAGATGGAAACAACCTAAGTGCCCATAATCGGATGAATGGATAAAGAAGATGTGGCACATATATACAATGGAATATTACTCAGCCATAAAAAGAAACGAAATTGAGCTATTTGTAATGAGGTGGATAGACCTAGAGTCTGTCATACAGAGTGAAGTAAGTCAGAAAGAAAAAGACAAATACCGTATGCTAACACATATATATGGAATTTAAGAAAAAAATGTCATGAAGAACCTAGGGGTAAAGCAGGAATAAAGACGCAGACCTCTTAGAGAACGGACTTGAGGTTATGGGGAGGGGGAAGGGTGAGCTGTGACAGGGCGAGAGAGAGTCATGGGCATATACACAGTAACAAACGCAGTAAGGTAGATAGCTAGTGGGAAGCAGCCGCATGGCACAGGGATATTGGCTCGGTGCTTTGTGACAGCCTGGAGGGGTGGGATGGGGAGGGTGGGAGGGAGGGAGACGCAACAGGGAAGACATATGGGAACATATGTTTATGTATGACATTCACTTTGTTATAAAGCAGAAACTAACACACCATTGTAAAGCAATTATACCCCAATAAAGATGTTAAAAAAAAATTTAACTTCATTAAATTTCTTACGTATAACATTTCTAGTTGATTACTTGTGATAGAAGGAAGGTAGCTATCTCACTAGTAGTTATTGTGATGTCAGGACATTCTGTACTCTGTAATCTCACTCTCAACCTTGAGAGCTATTCTACTAGAATCCTCTCGTGCATTCACATACACGTGAGCCCAACATGAAAGCTCCACTTTGCTTCTACCAGTTTTGGGGATTGTTTTTTCACTGATGTGGTAGTGAGTTATAGATACCTGGGATTTTTCTCCTCTTTTTTGTCTTAGTACTGGGGAAGATACTTTTGTTTTTCTTTAACCTCTTAAAATATCTTCTGTTTTTCTCATTATTTTTTTAATCTCATTTCCTATTTCTTATTCATTCTTCTCTTTCACTTAATCTTCCATTTTTGCAACCTTTATCCCTTCTCACTCTTCTCTGTATTCTCCTCTTTTCCATCTTCATCAAATAAAAAATGTAGGATGACAAATCTCATTAGTCATTCAACAAGATGTTTGTTTTTCATGTTATGTTTACCTCTTCCCCTCCCTATCTGACCCTTTTAGTACCTAATTCTCAAAAGCAGTGGTTAAGCTCATCGACCCCAATGACTGCCCCACCGTCAGCATCCACTGGCACCACCATGGCTAGTATCCATGGCTGAAACCCGCCAGGGCATTATTATTCATGAGTCGGTGGTGGATCCTCTCCATAGCCAGCTGTCTGACTAAACTTTAAGTATACCTAGAGCCATAAGGGAATCACAGTTGTGTTTATTTTTTATATTTCCTTCATTACAATTAACTATATTGGCTTTGGATTTTGATGCATTAAAAGGACTTTTATCTTCTTTGGAAAATATATTAAAAGGAAGCTTGAAGTTCTAAAACTCAAATTGTATTCAGTGTGTAATGTAGAACTTCAGTTTACAGGGATACAAAGTAGAAATTTGTTGGATTATATTACTAAGTAAGTAAAAGACCTTATACTGGCAGACATTTTGGCTTAAATGGATGTTTTTCTCACTCTAATTTTATTATGTTTCTTTATTTTTCTTTTCCCTTAGGAAACACTTAAACTGTGACATTTCAGGAGCCACGGACCAAGAAGGTATCTTACATGGCTATAGACTGGAAAAGATCAAGTCAAAGGAGACACAGCGGTGGTCATCCTGCGATACCCTATCAGGAGGGAAGAAATACTGCTTTCTCACACTTATAACATCTTCTGGAAGAGCTGTTATAAACTGTTCATTACAGACACTGCAGGGTATACCAATATCAGAGTAAGCCACAAAAGTTATGGTCTGTTGTATCATAAATGTAGTTTATGATAGAAATTATAGTTTATGTAGTTTATGTAGATAGTTTATGTAGAAATTAATATAAAAAAGCAAATGAAGCAGAAAATAAAATGGAAAGTTTAAAAACTATTAATAATTAAATCCATATTACTCCACTTTACAGGGAGAAACAACTGAGTCCTTAAGGAAGTAAAGTAACTATCAATGGTTACAATTATTCTGTGTTCTATTATTCTGTTTAGCAAGGATTTGGGAACAGCTACAAATTCCAAGAGTGTATAACATAAGTGTATATGAGATGAGATGGAAGCAAAAGAAGTGAGGGTATTTCAGGAATTTTATGTAATTAAAAAAATTGAAAGATATACTGTAAAAATCTTAGGAAGCTATGGTATAAAATACGTAAGAGACATAATAACCCATATCTCACAATCCTTCCTATATCTGTTCCTTCAGACCACGGTAACTCTGGGAACAGTACCAAGAAGCTGTCAGTTAAGCTGGTGGACCTCTCATTCTGCCACCATCAACATATCCACCTGACTGAAAGTAACAATTTTTGCATCTGGAGTCATCCAGAAGACTGCTGGGTACTTACTGTATAGGGGCAGTTACCTTTGGGGTGACATATAAAGTTGTGTGTAAAATTCTATGAAATATATGTACACTTTCATTTATGCAAGATGAATAAATTCTGGATATATGCTGTACAACATGCTGTATACAGATTGACAAATGTTATACAATATGCTTAAAAATTTAAGAGGGTAGATGTCACGTTAAACGATACATAAAAGTTTAATGTAAAATAGATAACTAATAAGAACCTGCTGTATAAAAAATAAATTAAATTTAATTTAAAAAAAAGAAAGTGTTTTCCACTGCAATTCACAGATGTAATCTTTATGAGGGTTACATAATCATATAGATATATGTAAACATATATCATCACTATGTAAAAGAAGATGCATAGAGACATTTATTCTTCAGATCAAAAAGAAAGCTGGATGGTACTTAGTGACCACCTAGAGGGGTCGGATAGGGAGGGTGGGAGGGATACATAAGAGGGAGGGGATATGGGGTTATATGTATATGTATAGCTGATTCACTTTGTTAAACAGCAGAAACTAACACACCACTATAAAGCAATTATACTCCAATAAGATTTTTAAAAAAAGAAAAAGAAAATAAAATAAAGCTGGAATATTTTCATTGAGAAGTAGAGAACTTACTAAAAATAATCTTTGAAACTATGGAAAGAACAGGAGGTTACGATTCTTGGATTGTAGCAAAATGAACAAAGGAAAAATGTTAAGCGTTGAGATCAGGGGGTAACAACATAAAGCCCTTGGCCTTTACTCTGAGTGTCATTCTGCCTGCTTGGATGAGAACAAATGCTGGGATAAGGATGGGTGAGAAGGAAGCAGGAATGATAGCTTGAACCAGACTAAAAGCAGTAGAGGTAATCTGCCTAGAAATACCCAGCTAAGGGGATAATAAGTGACATCCAAATAAAGTTGCTGAATATGTAGTTTACGTTTCATAATGTTCTCTAAATTCCCCTACTATTTTCCTCTTTTAATCAGCGTTATGGTCATTTGTACCTAAGTGGTTTAATGGACCTCCTTGAAATAGGCACATGTTTGTCATGTCATTTGGAATTTATATGTGGTAGAAAAAAAGATAAACCTTATATATTTTAATGCCCTTATAAACAATGTTAAGCATATACATAATGTATAAATATGTATCTTATAATTCACTTATAATATATACCTATATGTAATGTGGATATGTTTTCTTATGTATTTAATATATGCCTATCTATCTCATATATATATGGTTATCTTTGTTGCCTTATTCAGATACAGCAGGGTAGTCCTGTTCTCTGTCCCTTTGGCAACCACTGGGAACTGGTAGGCCTGGTCAGTGAGTCCTCGGTGGCCTGTTATGACCCAGTTCTTGTGACCAAGACAGCCCCCTGCCTATCTTGGATGAGATGGCTAATCAAGGCACCCCAGAAGCCACTGGATCCTATTTTTTCTCTACCCTGCAGTTTTTCTCCTGGGTAGGACGTGGTATACAAGACAGGCTTAGCCTGAACAGGGCCTCTACCATTTTGACCTCCCATGGATTCTCTGAACAGTCGTGGAGGAGAAGATTAGGTACCTTCCCACTGAACAGACAGCGCTGAAATCCTCCTCCAGTACTTTTTGGGTCAAATAATGGAGACTCTTTTCCTGGCAGCACACAGTTACGCCTTCAAAGCAGTCAGCTCTCCTCTGCTAGCACATTCCCAATGGTACAATCTTGGACCTCTCCTCTTGCCACATCATGGGATCCTTCTCATACAGCTATGCCCTGGAGTACCCCAGTGGCTGATATTTCTGATCCTTCTGTTCTGTCTGGACCTCAGAACACTCCAACACCTGATATACCTACACCCTGGAACCTTCCTCACAGAGACGCAATGAAATGTAAGTATCAAACTATGACAGATTCACTAAGATCCTGGGTTAAACCTTTAGGTGGTATAACTGGGCTTCATACTCCACCGTTAGGTAATGTTGAAGGATCAGATGTTCTGTTTTCAAGTGACATAGATGGATCAAAAGTTCATTCTGAGATTAATACTGTTCAGTCTCAAGTTCAGTCTACTAAGGCTCCTTTCCATGGTCAACTTCTAGCTAGACCCTGGCTAGAAATTACACCTGCTGTTGGACCTTGGACCCATTTTGTGCCTGATAAAACAGGAATAGTTATGCAAATTCAATCTAGTGAGGAGAGTGTTAGAAGCCAAATACATCATGTAGCTGATAGAGTTGATGCTGTTGTTAAACCAGTAACTTATAACTTGCAACCATGGGTCCCTTTAATTGTTAATAAAATTGGATTCTGGGCTCATTCCATACTATATGAAGAGAGATCCCAATATCCTATGGTAACCGATACCTTGGAACCCTGGTTTCAGCCTGTCTTAAAATATAGTTAGATCCCAAGGACCTATAGAAAAGACAGAAGCATACAGGCTTCTCCCTGAATCTAAGTCAACTCAATTTTGGACTGCATCAACTCTTAACAGGAACTTTACTTGAACTCCATCTGCAGTCAATACAATTACATCTTTGGCCCAGTATAAGACAAGGACGATCAGATCCTTAAGTCAAGTGGTAGAAGGAGTCCATTGAATAAACATGACACTGTACAGTCAAACCCCAGATGCAGACTAAAGATACAACATGGCTTTTGGTTCATACAGTTACTCAGGTAAGTGATCCTTTAATCCACTCTAAAGTTGGTACAATCAGACCGTGGCCTCAGCCTGAAGCCGACATTGTCCAAACTTGGACCCAGTCAGGAACGCAATCAGCAAGACCTTTGACTCAGTTAAAAGCCGATACAACCAAACCATGGTTACAGACTAAAGGAAGCAGACACTGGATTCAGACTAAATTCCAAATTGTCAGACCCAGAACTCAGACTGAAGAAGGTAAAGATAGACATTGGATTCAGCCAGAAGCAGATGCAATCAAATATTGGACCCACACTGAAACTGAAACAATCAGACCCTGGAAACCATCCTGAAGCTGGTACAGCCAGATCTTGGTTCTGGACAAAACCTGATCAAATGGGAGAGAGGACCCAGGCAGACTTTAAAACATCCACTCTTGGACTCAGCCTGAAGTTGACGTGGTTAGACCATGGATTCAGTCTGAAGCTGGTAGTATCCAACAATGGACAAAGCCTGAATCATCTACATTCAGACTCATGACACAGTCTAAAGTTAATACAGTCACAGCATGGACTAGGCGTGAAGCTGATGCTGTCAGACTCTGGTTGCAAACACAAATTGATAAAATCAGAACCTGGAGCCAACCTGAATCTCCAACAATCATTTCTTGGTCTGAGCCTGAATCTGATAGAGTCAGACCTTGGTTGAATACTCAAATGGATGGATACGTGCAAACCTTGGATCGAGACAGAATTTGAAACAGCCCACTCCTGGGCCCAATCTGAAGGTGATCTAGCCAGATCCTGGACTCAGTTTGAAGCTGAAAATGTCAAACACTGGTTCCAGACTCAAATGGAGACAGTCACACTGTGGACAGAGCCAGTAATCAAAACATCCCACCACTGGATACAGTCCACAAAGGAAAATAGTCAAGCCCTGGAACCAACCCGATAAGGTGGAAACTTGGATACAACATGAGGCTTTTACGGTCAGGCCCTGGGATGAGTTTGAAGGTGATAATGATAGATTGTGGACTCAGTCTGAAGCGGACACGATGAGACCCTGGATTCAGCCTATAACTGATACAGTCACACAGTGGACTCAGGGTGAACTTTCAGAAATAAATCCATGGACCAAAAACTATAGCTGACACATTCACATGGTGGACCCAGGCTGAATCTCTAGAGTAAATCCCTGGGTGCAGTCTGACAATGATACTGTTAGACCGTGGACGCAGACTGACTCTCTCACAGCAAATTCTTGGACACAGCCTCTACCTGATACATTTACACAGTGGACCCAAGGCGAACCTTCAGAAATAATTCCCTGGACAAAGCTGAAGCTGATGCTACACCTTGGATTCAGGCTGAGACCCCAGCAGTAAATCCCTGGACACAGTCTGAAACTGACATAGTCACGGTATGGACTCAAGCTGAATCTTCAGCAGTAAATCCCTGGACCAGACACTGCAAGCTGGAACAGTTCCTCAGTGGAAAAAGCTGAATCTCTAGCAGTAAATTCATGGACACAGCCTGTAGTTGATATAGTCACGCGGTATACTACATTTCTGGACATTGTCTGAAATGGATACAGTCACAACATGGACCCCAACAGAATCTTTAGCAGTAAATTCCTGGAGGCAGTCTGAAACTGGCAGTTATCTCAACATGGACCAATAAAGTAAATCTAGAAAATAAATCCCTGGAAACAATATGAGACTGATACAGTCACAGCTTGGAAGAAACTCCACAAGCAGGCAGAAACTCCACAAGTAAACACCTGGACACACGCTGTAGCTGATGCAGCTCCATCATGGACTCAGGCTGAATCTTCAGCTGTAATCCCTGGATGGAGGCTGAAACTGATACAGTCACAGCATGAACTCAAGTTGAATCTTTAGCGAATCCCTGGACAGAGACTGTATCTTCCACAGTCATACCATGGACCCAGGCTGAATCTCTAGCAGTAAATCCATGGACACAAGCTGCAACTGATGTAGACATGCTATGGACCCAGGCTGATTCTCTAGCAGTAAGTCCCTGGGCAGTGCCTGCATCTGATAGTGTTATACAGTGGATCCAAACTGAACTTCCAACAGAAAATCAGTGGACAGAGAATGTATCTGATACAATCATATAACTTACCCAGGCTTAATTTCCTGCAGTAGAGACCTGGACACATCCTCTGGCTGATGTAGTAACACCATGGACTCAGGATATCCCTTTGCACAGCCTATATCTGACAAAGTCACACTATTTACTCAGGCTCTCACTCCAGAAGTAAATCCTTGGTCAAGGCCTGAGGCTGATACAGTCACACCGTGGATCCAGGTTGAATCTGCAGAAGAAAATGCCTGGACAGAGGCTGGTTCTGAAACATGCACACCATTGATCGTGGAATGTAAACCCTGGATAGAGACTGTATCTGATATAGTCACACCAGGAACCAAGTATGATTCTTCAGAAGCAAACTTGGGATACTGCCTGAGGCAGGTACATTTGAACTGTGACTCAGTCTGAATCTTCAGCAGGAATTCCCTGGACACAGGCTGTACCTTGCAGTCACACAGTGGACCCAGGCTGAACTCCAGCAGTAAATCCCTGGACACAACCTGCAGCTGACACAGTCACAAAGTAGACACAGACTAAATCTCCATTAGTAATATGTGGACTCAGGCTCCATTTCCAGTGGGTAAATACCTGGACACAGTCTGAATCACTACCAGTAAGTATTTTGACGGAAACGGAATCCCTAGCTCTAAATCCACCAATACAGCCTCAGGCTAGGACCGTCACATTGTGGATTCAGCTGAATCCCCATCAGTAAATCTTTGCATACAAGCTGTAGCTTCCAGAGTCATACCATGGGCCCCAGGCTGAATATTCAGCAGTAAACCCACTGACACAGGCTGTAGCCAATGCACTCACACTGTGGACCCAGGCTGAATCTCTAGCATCGCATCCCTGGCCAAAGTCTATGGTGAATACAATCACAGAATGGGCCCTGGATGCATTTGCAGAGACCGTGTTGGGGCTCTACACTTTTCAGCGCGTGAGCTCGTGTCTCTTCTCTGACTGCGGCCGGGGGCCCCTCTGTCAGATATCCCGCCTCGCTGCCTGTCTAAAGCGATCACATTCTCCGGTCCCTATGCCCTTCTCTGCTGGCACGTCTCTGCCCGGTGTCGCTGGGGGCACATTCTCTCTGTGTATCACACAGAACCTGAAGGAGGTCTGCCCCAGGGTGACACTGGCAGGGCCCCTGGTTTCTAGGTCAGGCTCTTCGGTGTCACCTGGCCAACCCGTTACCAGGGGGTCAGCGGACCTACAGCCGAGCGGTAGGCTCGGCCAACCAGAGCTACCGAGAGGAACGGAAAGGTAGCCTTGTCCTTGACGAAGTCAGTGAGGCCCCGAGTGGGCAGAGGGCCTCCCGGCGAATGAAGAGGGTGCTGCTTTCTGCACCAGGGACGGGTTGACGCTGGCCCCCGGGGCAGGCAAGATTACCAGGGTGGCCATCAGGGTGGGGGCCCTGTGCGTGTTTAGCAGTAAAACAGCAGGGCAGACGGGAAGGGAGCCCACCTCCTCTTTTCAGCCTCACCTTCAGAGCCTCATTTCTTCACCCAAATGCTGCATCCACCTTCAGGACATTGTAGCACACACGTAGCCACAACTTGGTTCCCAGTGGCCTCCCACAGATGCCTGAGGAGGAAAGAGAAACCAGCTGAGGGCAAACACCTACAGAGCAAAGGGAGCCCTGGAGCACCTCTCTAAGCAGACGGCCCAGGGACACGCGAACCAACCTGAGAGCTCCAGGAAGAGGAAAGTGTGTCCCAAGTCACCTGGGCCCCTAGCACCTTGTCTTCCTGTATGGTGCCACAGACAGGGCACGGGGAATGGAATCGAGCCTGCGTGCTCCCCACGGTCACCCTGTCCAAGGCAACCGGGAGGAAACAGCACACAGGTGCACGTGACTCAGCTCCCACTATGCCCACTTTCAACCACACCATCCCATAGGCAGGGCAATCGTTCCAAGAACAACCCGTGGAGGTAATGTGCACATGGGCTAGATCCACAGAGGGGAGGCGGGGGACAGAAAACAACTGGGACAGTAAACAAGGGGGCGCTGACCAAAATCCTTTCTCATGGAAAACACGTACGTGTAGAGTTTCTGCTCAGGTACCTGCCCGTGTGTGGTGTGTGTGTGGGGGGCGTCGGGGTGGCACGTGATTGCACGTCCATGCTCAGGAATAGGCACGACTACTGTCATGCATGCGTGGACGTTGGGATGGACGCGGGGACGTGGTAAAGCTTAAAGAGCTCATAGAAACGTACGTAAACTGTGGGCCAGTTGAAGCCCCCAGGCCAGGGAATCCAGCCCAGAGATACCACCCGTGGAGCAAGTGTAAGTGGCATCACACGCCAGCACCCTCGACCAGGGGCTGAGACTAGAGGGAGGAAGAAAGCACCTGTGGAAGGACAGGGAGGATGCAAAGTACATGAGAATCATAAAGGGCCCGTGCCCAGGCCCAAAGAGGAAAGACCCACCCCCCACCCCTCCAGCCCCACTCCCATCTCAGCTACAGCCACCTTTATCTCCTTCTCCAGTGCACGAGCAACCTTTCCCCCACCCCTATGTAGGCCCTTGAGAAACACCTGGCCTTTTTTTCGTAAGCTTTGGCACACCGAGGCATAACCGACTGCCTCACACTGATTTTGCTGGTTTAAGACATCACTCTAATGTTCTGACAACCCTTGTGGCTCAGGAGTATGGCCGTGATGGCTTAGCTGGATTCTACCCCTGCCTCCCCTGTCCCACAAGACTGGGGCGAAGGGCTGGGCTGGGATGTGATCTCATTTGGAAGGTGGACGAGAGCAGAACCACTTTCACAGGGCATCCTTAGGGTCGCAAAATTCACATCCTCGGGTTGGCAGTGGTGAAGGCATGCATGCGTGCGTGGTGGCCCTTGACTGGGTGCAGTCCTCAGCACCTCAGTGTGTGCGCACGTGTCCAAATAAGGTTGCTGGCGTTCCCCAGTGCCATCAAAGCGTGTCGTCCCTCTCTCGGTCTCTCAAAAGACAGGATGGCCGAGTCAAGTTCGTCTCGTGCCATGTGTCCATGTCCTGTTCCCGGAGGGACGCTTGTCACTTATGTTGGCTAGCAGAAAGGCAATTTCTGCCTTCCACTCGAGCGTTTGAAAGGCACTATGCAAACGTGTGGTCACACAAAGTCCGAGAACCCGTGGGTGCCAATCACACACGAGGAGAGGTCTTTTGGTGCCAGGCAAGGTAGAATTTCTCGGAGAGTTTAAGTATCCAGAGGGGATCCCAGGAGAGTGGGCACAGAGGGAGGGAGCAGATACATACAGAAACAAGAACGCGCACGCACACACCACACACACACACACACACACACACACACACACACACACACAGACACAGAGAGAGAGAGAAAGACAGAGGGGAGACAGACAGACACTCAGACGGAGCTCTTCGCTGCGTGGCTTTTCTGCTCTTGAGCAAAGGAATTCAAGTCGAGCAAAGAGCTGGGTTTGCCGGACACTCCCCTCTCATGCCACAGAGCTTCGGGCTCTCTGTCCCCTGGAGAAAAGTATCCAGCAACTTCGGCCACCAGCATTTCCTTGTACATTTTCTGAGAGCTCCCAGTGGTTAAGGGTCCTGAGGGGAAACCAGATTCTGATTTTCTGAGTTTGGAGCGGGAAACTCCTGGCTCCAACTGGCACAGGCCACATAGTTATCACAGGGCACCAGGGCCACCCCAGACACAAGCCGGAGGCCTCCATGGAGGCCAGCTCTTTGTGGAACCTGGCTTGCTAAGCCGGGCGGGGGGAACGGGTGTTTGGGGGGACACGGCAATCCCAGAGGCCGGCCTGTTTCCACAGGGCGAGGGGCGAGGCAGCCGAGGGTGACGGCCCACTGTCCTCGCCCTGAATTGGTCGTGATGGGGCCGAGCGGCCCTGGGCGTGGCTTGGAACTCCTTCCTGCCACCTGGACACCCATGCCTGGCGGCCAATGCTCCTGCGCATGCTGTTTCAGCGCTCTTCCACCGCAGAGGCTCCAGGGAACGGTTCAGTCCGCAGTGAAGCGTGATTCCAGTCGCTAGGCCTCCGTGCTAGTGCGGCCCTCGTGCTGAGCTTCCAGCTGCCGCACCTTCGCCGCTGCCCCAACTCAGAGCCAGGTCCGCATGGGCAAGTGAGGCGGGACCCGGGGTCATTCTAGGTGTGGGAGGGGGTCCTCAGGAAGCAGGGGCCCGCGGGTCCCCAGGTGTGGTGCGGGAGGTAGGTAGGGTGCTGGCACTAGTTGATGGTGGGGGCGAGGAGGCCTCCATCTTTAGCGAGGAGGTGGTGCAGCAATGCCCGGCCGTGTTGGAGGGAGAGGTGGCGCGTATCGGGGAGGTGTTTTGGCTGCCTGTGGAGGACATGATGGATGAGGGTTGAGGTGGTGGCGGAGGAGCAGCAGCAGGAAGAGCAGGAAGAGCGGAAGCAGGTGGTGGCGGAAGAGCCGGAGGAGGAGCCCCAGGAGCAGGGGCCAGGAAGAGCCAGGGCCTCGACCCACGATCACCGGGTCCCCGCTGGAGGCGCTGCAGCGCTGCAGGCCCTGCAGTTAGAGCTAAGCACTCTGAATACCCAAGCCAGCAGGACCTACTCTCGGCTCAAGCGCAGGATCTGTCAGCGGCGGGAGTCTCACTTGGATGGCAGAAGCGCCATCATTCAGGGCATCCCCTGGCTTCTGGACCAGAGCCGTATCCTTACAGAGGCCCCTTGGGGTTGGCTTGCGGTGAAGGAGGAGCAGGAGTAGGAGCGGCGGGGGGTGAGGGTGGGGGTGGGGGGAGGGGGAGCGGGTGGGCGCAGGTGCAGGCCAAGAGCACTGAGGAATGTGGGTACAGGAGGGCATGAGTGGCTCCAAAGAGGCAGCAGGAACAGAGGGAGGCCACAGCTGTAGGTGTCTGAGCGAAAACTTTGGGTGAATGTCCTTGGCCTGCAGCGTGCACAGCAGTACTTCCCCAGGGTGGAGGGAAGAGCCCGTGGCAAGGTCACAATTGGGAATAGCCCCGAGCACCCCTCCACACAGAGCAGTTACTGGAAGTGTGCATTATCCCGGGGAACTGGCAGGAGACAAGCGGAAGTCCCAATACCCGTCCTGGTCAGTCAGAGCACGTGTAGTTGTTCCAGCTGCCTCAGTGCAAAAGCACAAGGTCCTGCCTGCACACAGGGTGAAGTTGTAAGGGGCAGCTGTCCTTGGCCGGACACCAGGACCCCGGACACGCTCTTGGGCCGGCAAGAATCCTTACCATTCCCCAGGCCTTTCACCAGCACACTCGAGTCTGTGGAAGACACACAGGCGCAGGCACGCCCCTGACCTCCCCGTGGACCCTGTGAGTCCTGCAGAGCTCCAGACACACCCACGCAGGCCCTTCTGAAGACAGGAAACAGGGCAAAGGCCCAAGGCTTCGTCTTTGAACACACACACACGCGCACGTACTCACACACACACACACACACACACACACACACACAGAGGCACTCACACAAACACCCACAAGCCCATGCACACACGGCGTAAGAGAAGGCATGAGGCAGCGACAGCACATCTAGACCGCTTACGGAGTGACATGCCGGCACCCAGCACACACAGGTCAGGTAGAGATCAGGTTCGTTCAGGAAACAGGCCCTCCCCGGGTGGGTGCACTGGACCCCAAGGCAGCCACAGGCAAGAGCAGTCTGATGGCAGGGCAGGGGCCGAGGATGTCTTTGAGGGCCGGATGGGCGTTAGCGCTTACGGATCTGGCAGATCTGCTGCTGCAGTCTCTTCCTCTGGCGGGTCTGGGGACTGGTTCTGCGGCTTGTAGCTCTTCCTTCCCTGAGGTGTGGCATGTGAAGCCTCCTTGACCTAAAGCAGATAATGAACCACCCCCAGATTTCGGCCGTGATCAGTGACCAAGATGAAGACCTGCTTAGCTACATGATCAATTTGGAGGTCAGTCTGGAGAGACTGGGGCGTCGTGGGTGGAGGCAGGTGGCCAGTAGGGAGGGGGCGGGGTTGTCCTAAAGGTTGGGTGTAAGCAGCAGGAGAAGGGAAGGGGAATGGTTCGTGGCTGCCAAGCAGGCAAGCTCAGGACCCCTAGAAGAGCTCCTGCCCTTCTTCTCCTCTTGGGCGTGGCAGGTGAAGGAACTGGGCCATCCGAGGCACCACTGCAAGTTGAAGTTTTTCTTTCGACCCAACCCCTACTTCTGGAATGACGTGATCCTTAAGGAGTATCACCTTAGCATCGCTGGTAGGAGGGGCTCCCGCGGGGCTGCGGGGTGAGGGGAGGCTGGGGAAGGGCGTGGATGCTGGGCCACCGTGACTGTGATCCTTTCCTGTCTCCCTGTCTTCCTCCAGGATACAGGGCGTCTCGTTCCACTAGCATCTATTGGTTCTGGGATTATGAACGGGGAGCTCCCAGCCACAGGCAGGACCCCACCGGCCTTCACTTCCTCAACTGGTTGTCTGACCACAACTGCCCAGGGTCTAACAAGATTGCTGAGGTGGGGTGCCTCTGGTCCCCCTCAGCGGTGGTGACGCTGGAGTCCCCCGGCTGCTTGGGGGGAGGGACGTGGGCCTGGCCTGCCCTGTCCCGACCTGGCCCCTTTCCCCTACCAGATCATCGGCGAGGACCTGTGGCCCAATCCTCTGCGCTACTACCCGAGGGAGGAAGGCCCCACGGGGACAGGTAACTGAGACGAGGACAGGTGGTTAAGGAGCCCAGGGGCTGGGCGCTGAAATGAGTGTGGTCCGGGTACACTGGGGCTCTCCCTTTTCCCAAATGGAAAGCTCAGGCTGAGAGCACACTGTGGGCGGAGCTGGGTTTCAGGTCACCCCGGCCTTGGCGGCGGGTGAGAGGGTGAGAATGGAGCCGGGAGGACTGTAGGGCACACGGAGTAGCAGGACTCTAACCAGCTAAACTTTCAGGGTGAGTGCCCCAGGTGTCTATGAAAGAGGCAAGCACCTCCTTAAGCAGGCACCTGTGTGTGAATCATCAGTCCCTGGCTTCAGCCTGCCCTCAGCTGGGGATCACCTGGGCCCCTCCCTCCTGGCAAAGGCCTACAGATGCCGAGGAGCTTCATTCCGAGTCTCCTCCCGCCTCTTTGCTGACTTTCCGAGTCTTCTTTGAATTTTCACGTCCATCCCTGAGCCTCCCAGCACCACCACACAGACAGTCCCGGAAACGGCACAAGGCTAGCTGGGGACAATATTGAGGACCTGGGGCAGGAAGTGGCAAGGGACCACAAAAGGGCCGGGCCTACCGCCCACCAACGCCATGTCTCATATTGCTGGACACAGCCAGTGTCCCCTGCTGAGACGCCTTGTGCCCCGTTTGTGTTCCCGTCCCTGTGCTCCTGTGTGTGTGTGTACGTGTCTGTGTGTCGGGCGCACTCCAGACCCAGAGATGAAGGCACGGGGGAGCCTCAGAGGTTGGCCAAAGAGCACCAGAGTCAGGAGGCGTCTACAGATGTGGGAGACGGGTGGAGGTGTCTACCTACGCGGTTCGGGTGCCCACGGGAGAAACGAGGAAAGGATGGCCAATGAAGGTTCCAGAGAGCGGGGCCCCACGTGCCGGGAATGACGCCCAGAGAGACATAAACACGCTCACAAGTGCTCCTGTCTGGTGTGTGTGTATAGGTACGGGGGTTTGTGGAGTATTCACGAGTGAATCAAGTGGTGTGGGGCTTCTTAGCCCGTGCCTGCGGACCTCCCTGTCTGTGGGCGAGATGGCGGGCCTGGGGAAGTGGAGGACGTGGGGAGGGCAGGACGATGTGGGATTCCGGAGAGGCCCAGGGCCTTCCTCACAGGGCAGGGACTGGAAGGAGGAGGAGGCAAAGAAAGAGAGCTGCTGAACTGGAGACTTGCTCCGCAGGCAGGGCAAGGAGACAGGGAAGGGCCCTGGCTTGCAGGGGCCTAATGGCCTGGTGCCGCCTAGGCCCGTGCCTGAGCCAGCAGCCTCCGTCCAGGACGTCTGGCGCACACTGGCACGACACGAGGCAGGTGACTCCTTAAGCTCAGGCTGACCGTTGAGCACACAGGGTGGGAGCGTGGGATCCTTGCGGGCACTAGCAGCCCGCCCCGCGGGGCAGCGTTCCAAGGACGCGTGAGGCAGACGCCGGTGTGACGTGTCGCTGTGTGCCCCGGTGGCGGCGTGGGTGAGTGTGAGCGTGCGGGCGAGTGAGCGAGCAGACAAGGAAGGGGGCCGGGCTGTTTGCATGCAGGGACCCTGGGACAGTGACAGAGAGCAATGCCTGCGGGCGCAGCAGACGGCTTGCTGGCTTCCAGGCTCTGCTGACTGGGGAAGAGAGGAACTGCCAGAGAGAAGCCCCGTTCCCTCGTGAGCAAAAGGCCGCCCGTGAATCCCTTCCTTTTCCTGGGCTCTCATCCCTGCATGCAACAGGCAGAGGGGCAAAGGTGAGGGCTGAGGGCTGAGGGGAAGCGGCTGAAGGGCACCCACCTGCCTTCCCAACCGCAGGTGTGCCGCCTGCCTTGCTTCCCGCCCCGGCGATCCGAGGGGCAGCACGTAACTGTTACTCAGTCTCTGCTACCCAGAGGCTAAAATCCTCTATCCGAGCCTGCCCTAGGGGCGGAGGGGGCGGGACGCTTAGCGGAACTAATGCCCAAGAGGAGCACGCTTCTCAAGAAACCGTCCGGTGAGCAGTTCGCGTCCTCTGGGAGCCTCCATCCGCACATCCCTTCGGCAGGCCTGGACCCCGCTACGTGGCAGGCTCCTCTCAGCTTGCTGTGCGCCCAGGCCTCGGGAAAGAGAAAGCCCTGGAGCAGACAGACCTCGGGCCGGGAGGCCCAGGGATCCGTTTTGGGGTGGGGCATGGGGGTGGCCCGGGGCAGGTGAGGGGAAGGATGGCGGGCACCGGGAGTGCTCCTTCCTGAGCAGACAGCTGCTTTCCAGGCACACCTCTGGCCCAATGCACGAGGTCCGGGACCGACTCTGCGGCAGCTGGCTTGGGAGAGAGGAGCGCGGTCCGCCGCGCTCCCTCCCCGTTGCCTGCACTTTGGTTCCAAGGGGAGCACCTCTGTCCCTGTGGTACCGGCCACGCTGACCTTCCTTTGCTTGTTTGGACTCCTGAGACCACGTGGGTGCCCACTGCCCCCGCAGCTGTTTCAAGACCGAGGAGGGTTGCAGCCCAGGGCAGCTTCAGGAATCCTCGTCCTCGCCTCCCAGCTGCACTGGCTGCGCCCTGCCGTGCATCAGCCTTGGGGATCTGAAGCCCTGAGGGCCGTGGTGTACACTTCTAGGGTGGCACACAGCCGTGGCCTAGAGAGGAAGGCCTGCCCGCTCCGGCTGCTTGTCCCCGCAGGCAGACAGACAACAGACACAGACAGACAGGGACTCTGTCCCTCCTCAGCTCCGTGATCCTTAAGCTGGAAGGGAGCCTCCCTCGTGGCTCCCACACTCCGGTGCCTAGGGTTCCCT